>NW_007072296.1:159628-244836 GCF_000164805.1 Carlito syrichta
CAGCCACCGCAGCCTCGACCTGCTGGGATCCGGTGATACTTCCACCTCAGCCTTCCAAGTAGCTGGGCGTGGTAGTACACACCTGTAGTTCCAGCTACTTGGACGGCTGAGATGTAAGGATTACTGGAGCCCAGTAGGTCGAGGCTGCGGTGGCCTGGAGTGTGCCACTGCACTCCAGTCTGGGCGACAGAGTGAGACTCCAACTCAAAAAAAAAAAAAAAAGATTTTGCTTTTACCATATTAGACCATAAACTTATTTTATTTTAAATTACTCTTATATAATGTAAGCATAATTTTTGCTACCTAGCAACATTATATTGTCATCATTTGATAAAATTTCTGAAGTCAAAAGCAAAGCTCTTGTAAAAGTAGTGCTCCATAAGATTTAGAGCAAACCACAGGCTAAGAAAAATAGACCAGAATGAATGTTCCCAATGAAAATGTATAAAAAGTCGCAAATAAGTAAAAAGAATATGTAAAATATAATAACAGCTTGAAGATAAATAAAAATTTACAAAATTAATCAATGGTCCACCAAATTACCAATGCATAAGAAAATTTGGTGTTACTCAATTTGTTCTTTAAAGTCATTGTGGAGGGTTTATTGTTCAAACATCTGAATCCATATCCTAATGAGTGAGCATCACGATATTTTGATTTTAGAGATAGATTGTTGGGCAACTCTTTAATTACCTTAATAGGGTCCATTTACTTGTTCAATTTCACAAGGTAGGGTTTCCACCCTCAAAGACATGTCAATAACCCTGGTAAAGAAATAGGAGTGACTTTAGGATTGAAAGATGGAGAAACTTCCTCATTATCTGCCATTGTTGGGAGCCATTTTAACAAATAGCAGCCATTTTAACAATTAGCAGCCATCTTATATAAGCCTTCTTCTTTGTCCTCCGAAAAGCCCGCGCGCGCCAAACCACAACACCCCTCCCACCTCCTCTCCTCATACCACCCCCCTACTCTTCCTCCTATCATAAGCCGCCACACGCCCTATTTCAGCCCGCCCCTCTTTGCTATGTATATAAGCAATCGCCTAACAATAAAATTTTGAGGCTTGACCAGAACACTGTCTTGCCTCTATTCTGCGTGTCTCCTGTCTCTTTCTCTCTTGGTCTCTCTCTCTCTTTTCACCAGCAGCAGGTAGTCCTCCTCGTGCCCACGTTTTACTTGTCCCGCTGGTCGGGATGCCATGACAAAAAAATTGTGGAGAAGGGCTCTGTGCAAAAAGACTTGCCACACTCGCATTGTGACTGCCAAGACCATGATCACAAGACAATATGTAAACTAGAAGAGCTCTGTCGTTAAGCAGGTGACATTGAGAATTCAGATGGCAGCAAATATAGCTAAGCAAATCACTGAGACACAGTGATCCTGCCTTCTCCCTCACACTTTCTGCTAAACTATTAAGGGTGGCAGGTGCCCTAATTACTAAAGCACTCACTTTTGGACCACCAGGTTTGCATTAAGATGTGTACAGGCAATCAAAGATACCCTGATAGAAGACAAAGCAGACATTGAACTCTCAGACCAACCAATGGTGACAGCAACAACAGTTAAAGAGAATGGGCTTTTTCAAGGACACCCATAAGGAGTTCTTCTATATTCTCTCTTGGAACTAAACTAGTTCCATGAATTGAGTAAGTATGTCTGGAATGCATCAAACAGAATTATTACAAAGGGGAGTTAAGCACAGTTACTCTGTGACAGGAGAAAGATACTTATGGTTGGGAGGGGGGCTTAGATACTTAATTTTTATATTAAAATAAGTGTGCCCTCATTTTGCACCTCAAATTAGTGCTGCTAGTCTCTTTACATGTATTCAACATACCTTGATATGTTACTTTTTACTATGCTTGTGCTAGAGACACAAGAATTAATAACAGTTAATAGCTATGATGGACTTACAATTTAATAGGAGAAAATCTTTCTTAAATCTAGTACTAACAACTTCCCTAACTTTCTCACTCATAAAATAGGCATAATAAAATTAATTTTAACTAAAATGAGTAAAAAAAAATAATTATAAAAGAGATGTTATGCTCATTGGTGGTTCAGATAACAATGCAATAAATTTATTTTGGCAAATAGTTATTCATATAAAGATTGAGACTGACACTGAGTCAATGTGATTCATAGAGATATTGATAAAATCCATTTAACACCTTAAATAGCATAATAAGGGTCATTACAAAATCTAAAATGTTGAACATATTGTCACATTTTTATTCTTTATATCAATTCTATGAGGTAGACACTATTGTTATCATAATTTTACAGATGAGGAACTCAGTCTAATGATTGGCATGTATGCAGTTAATGATAATACAATGCAGAAAAAAATAAACACTAAAGAGAGACATAAATAATGTAGCTAGGAAAAGGAGGAAGGAGGAACAATTAATTCCAGTGGTGGGGGCAAATCCAGAATGTAATAGAAAAATTACATTGCAGCTGAACTGGAAGTATGTGAGAAAATTTCACCAGATATAAATAGTTTAGTGCAAAGTCATTTTGCAAAAATAGCAACAACATCAGGTCAACTCCAGTATCAGTAAAGAATTGTCTATTTAAACAGAGCCAACTTTTCTTATAGACTTGATAGAGTCCAGTAGGTACAACTTTTAACAAAACTATGTCTCATTCAGCCTGTGATTTTTGTCTTCCTTTTACACACACATTTTGTTTCCAAGACTGTGAGATGCTGGAAACACAAATTCACAAAGGAGAAAGGACAATGTTTTCTTTGAACCCCAGGACAAATCCATTGCTAGTGCTACTCATAGAGAAAGTGTCAGGAATGGCGTCTGGGATGCTCAGCTAAACTGGGAAGGTGGTTTCTCAAAACATAAGCAAACCAAATCATATACGATAAGGGAAAGAAGTTCTAGGTAGAGTCAGTGTCAAATATCAGGCCTAAAATGTCAGGCAAGGCAATATGAGAAAATACATCAAGAGGGCAAATCTCAAGAAGGTCAAGAGATGGAGAAAAAGTACAGAGAAAAATTACGAATGAGATAGAGATGGAGACTCTCATTTAGGCAAGACATTTTGAAATGTCTATATATCTAAAGGGTTAGGTCTTGCCAGCCTACTGATTTGGCCAAGTTTGGGGAGGAAAGGGAGTCAAGGCCAGGGTATAACTTGTTCACAGCTGTAGAGCAAGGCAGGGCTGCCCAAGCTGATGGACTCTCAGAATGAGAGCCTAGTATCAACACAGAACAGGTTGAGAACTCAATAGTTTCGTTTGGAATGTAGGTCACGAGATTTAAATAAAATAAATCCAAAAATAGAGTCAAAATCAGGTAGAGACATGTAAAAACATAAGGGAGAGAATAATAATAGCACTCAAGTCTAGAGTATTGGTCAAGTTGGCCAGTGGCATACTGCTCCTAAGTAACCAGACACTGTAGTTTGGGAGAAGAGGATGTCCTATTCCAGATATTAAGGGTATCAGAGAAATGGCACCATGCCCAGTGACTTTCTCAAAGTGTTAACTGTTGATTTGTCAGTTTCACATGCAGTTAATCTATTCTATGCATATAGCAATTTATAATTTTTCACACATATTCTTTACTGGCATATCATTTTTTTTAAACCAACTTGTGGGGAAGAGAGAGCAGTATGATTTGTTCCATATACCAAATATGACCATGCCAAGCTTCTTGAGATAGTCCAACCAGTAACATTCTTTAGATTGTTTTCTTTTCTTTGTAAATGTAAAGGCCTTCTATTGCTAAGAAAAGCAAATATGTTCATCTGCTCTGTGCTCACTTGCCCCCATTAAGTAATAGAGTATTTTTAAAGTAAATGTATTGATTTATATTCTGTTTCTTACCCACCAGAAGAATGATTATGCCAGTGTTATATAGAATGGGCAACAGGATAGAAATCTCTCTCAGATGCTAGCATTGTTTTTCTGCTTACTTCCCCAATGTTATTTTCCATTTTTTGAAAACTCCTGGCTTTGTGAACTCACAGCAGCAAACCATGAATGATAGATGAGAAGAAAAATTCTACCTTTTCTAACTGATAAACTGTAGGAGTTCAGACAGTACTTGCAATCTCAGATTCCAATTATAAACAGGAATGCAATAATATAAAGAAAAACAAAAACACTAGTGTGGAAAATAAAATTATTTTAACAGGAGTGGGGAAAGGACATAAAGAGGAAAAGGAAGAATTTTTTTTTTTTTAAGAGGTAACAATGTGCGTTGCGAAGGGTATAATTTTTTTTCCTTTTCATATTTCAACCCTTTTGTCTACAATAAGGCAATCTGAGAATAAGAATTGTTTACACAGACACACACATACACCCCACACTTGTCCTATTAAAATTTATCTTCTTTGTCTGCTGCATAATTTGTTAAAATTGGTTTGTTTTTTTTTCCAGTGTGATCATTTCATTGACACTTCAAACCAATGTCATGATATGGGACAGTGACTATTTCTCAGTCAAAGAAAACAGCATATAACTCGATCCATCTCAGCTTCCACCTATTGTGCCTGGTAGCATGAGACTGCTGGGCTTGGAAACACTGAGCTGCCCACTTGCACGTGGCTTTGAATCTGGGCTTGTTGTTGGCGAAGACAGAACAGGGAGCCTGGAGGAAGCCAGACTGCTGGAACCCACCACCAATTCCCTCCCTTCCCCAGAGAGAGATTTCAGACTTTTGTTTTAATTCCTGTTTTGTCACTTACCAGCTCTACGATCATAGCAAAGTACTTAAACTCTATGAGCCTATTTTTTAATCAATAAATTGTAGAAAACGATACCAGCTTAAAGTCTCCTATTAAAGACTAGCTATAACAAATGCAAAGCATAGTATCTGAAGCATAATACATTAAATAACTATCAGATAGAAACTCTGTGTTTTTAATATAAAAAATTAGAAATCTAACCCTCCTTGATTAAGGACATTCATTATTCTTTCAGTTATTCTTATAAGCATCTTTTTTTTTGGTTATTACAATTAATTTTTTCTATAAAATGAGTTTTATAACTCAAGAATCTGAAAATGGAGTAATAAGTTGACTGATGATAAAAGAGAGAGAGCATATTCTCTAATTTTTTACTAATATTATCAATCAAAATTATATTATTAATACAAAATGATTTATAGAAATCAGTTTGTGTTGTATTATGAACAGCTTTTGAGCACCAGGAAAAGACTCCCAGACATGGAGCCAAGCCGACCTGACCTTGAATAATGAACCTGTCCCTTAATTGCTGTTTTGCACATGGGCAAGTCACGTGGGCTCTCATTTAAGCTTGATTCAAAAAAAATTCATTAAGAACCTGGAACTGTTTTTAAGGCTGGAGATGCTATGTTAACTGCATAAAGTTTAAGAGCTACAATTTCCTCATCTGCTAAATGGGTAAAATAAAAGCCAGCATCATCCTTTACCTAGGCAACATAATAAATCTTTAACTGTTTTGTTTTTGTTATTGCCTTATCCTCCTCGTGACCCACTGCCCATCTTTATTCCCCACACTATCCAGGCAATCTGCTGAAATATGTAAACTGCAGATCAGCATACTCTCTCATTCAGACCTCACCCCAGTGGCCACCTAGCACAAGCAAAGCAAAATTCAGAGTTCTGAGCATGGCCACAAAGCCCTGTGGCCTGCCCTGTCTACTCCCAAACCACATAAGCCCTCACAGTTCCTTTTACTCAGTGGTGCCAAACACATTGTTCTACCCTTTATCAAACATGATGAGTTCTTTTCTACCTCAGGACATTGGCAAGCACTGTTTTTTGATCCCCTTCCTTTGGACTATGTGTAGCTTGATCCCACCCTTTAATAAGGCCTACCCTCCAATGCCACTTCTCAGAGAGACATTCTTTGACCTTTCTATCTAAAGTAACCACTCCCATTCTCTCCATCTCTTCATTACCCTCTTTACTCTTACCCTACTTTACTTTTATTCCTAACACTCACCATTACCCACAATTATTTCGCATATTGGTGCATTTAATTATTTATGCTCTGAGGTCCCCACTAGAACGTAATCTTCATAAGGCAGGATCTTGATGCTGTGGTCAGTCATGACATAGTTTCCAGTGTATAGACCAGTGCCTGGCACACAATGGACTCTCAATACGTATTTGTTGCCTGCCTAAACAAATACGGTCAAGTTCACAAACTCATCCTAGAAAAAGTGCTACATACATTATTGTTGAATATCACCACAGTCACCTTTAAAGTACTCTCCTTGAGAAGATATGCCAGCACCACTCCACCTATCACAGCAATTTTGAAACTCTTTTTCTGGAATGGCCATCAGAGTTGTTGTATTGCCCTTAATGTCCTGAATGTCACCAAAATGTCTTCCTTTCAATATTTCCTCTATCTTTGGGTAAAGGAAAAAGTCATTGGGGGCCAGATTAGGTGACTAGGAAGAGTATTCCAATACAGTTTTTTGTTTACTGGCTAAAAACTCCCTCATAGACAGTGCCGGGTGAGCTGGTACTTTATCATGATGCAAGAGCTCCTTCAGGACCATTTTTGCATATACCCTTCTCATGCCAAGACCTCAGTTAAGATTTTCCTGTTTCTCTATCAATGTTCATGTGGTCTGCTATGCTTTTCACAGTGATTTTGACAACAATTCAACACATTTTTGCAAGATTGTTGTCAGTCCTTCTCATTACTGGCCAATCTGACCTCTTTTCAACAGTGATGCTTTCTCTCCCCTCAGAAAAACATTTAATCCATTTATACACTTCCATTTTCTTCACGGCATTATCCCCATAAACTTAGACTAACATGTCCCTGATTTTACCTCCACTCTTGCCTAGTTCAACAAGAAATTTAATATTTGTTCATTGCTCTAATTCAAGCTCCAACATTCTGGTGATGACACACAAAAGCATGCAAAAACAGTAATGAACACCACTAAGTGAGACACTGCCACAAGTAGACATGAACACAGCTGTGAGACACTGATATACCAAGGTTATAAAACCTTACCAATTTGTTTGTACAATGCTGCTAACATAAGGGCACAGTGGCAACCTCGGGAACTTGTCAGACTGTGTAAATGCCTCCAAGGCCATGTGATGATGAAATAAGATAAGATAGACAGTGAGAGCAGAGCCCAAGGGGATACTCAAAGAATGAACTAGAAAGAAAAGATTGTGTACTGATCTGAACCTACCACAATCCAGGATTTATGAGCCCACTGATTGTGCAAGCGCAGTAAAGGAGAATGGGAAGTCCTTTGCAGCAGAGAAAATGAGTAAGAATGAAGGCATCCATTCAAGAATAAAACAAAAAATGCAGACTCAGGATGGGGAAAACCAGGGCAGAACAGGGAGGAAGGAACATCTGAGGTTAGGGACAAGGAGGCAGTTGGGACCCAGGCCAAGAAATGGCCTCAATTTCACAACAGGCTGGCCCGGAAAGGGAGAAGTCTTAACTGGAAAGAAAGTGTGAAGCAACGGTCATTCTGGGAGCTGAACATCAAGGCTTTGGTGATACCAGAGACCTAGTCCCACGTTTGGAATCCCTCAAGGATATGGGAAATACTTGCTAGTGTTCCCCATAGAAACTGTATTCTTCTTGAAGACTGTCTGTATCTCCCATTTCTTCCATCAGTGGTCTTCTGATCCTCTCTCCTAAATACTTATAACCCCTATCCAAGGTCCTTATCACTGCTCTCCTCAGGTAGTCATCATCTCTCACCTGGAAATTCCAATTGCAGCTCATTGCTGACCATTTCAAACTTGTTCTGTATGGCTCTAATTTATATCATATTTAAGTATATCTCCATGGCTGATTTTTTTTTTACACTTTTAATTGTATTATCTTCTGAAAAGAAAAATATTAAAGCTTGAGTAGAATCATGTTACATTTAAAAATCTAGCCAGGTGCAGTGGCCCACACTTGTAATCCCAGCACTTTGGGAGCTGACGGTGAGAGGCTTGCCTAAGCCCAGTAGTTTTTTGAGATCAGCCTGGGCAACATTGCAAGATCTTGTGTCTACAATAAACACAAAAGAAAGTAGTCAGATATAGTGGTATGTGCCTGTGGTTCCAGGTACTTGGAAGGCTGGGGTGGAAGTATTGCCAGAGCCCAACAGGTTGAGGCTGCAGTGGCCATGATCATGCCACTGCACTCCAGCCTGGCTGACAGAGTTAGATTCCAACTCTAAAATAAAATAAAATCTGTAGTAAAGGACTTCAAAGATTAAAGTGAGGGGGGCTGAGAAGAGAATCTATATACTATGCTGATAGAAGCTGTATATTGGTAAAACCTCTCTAGAGGGTAATTTGTCAAAATCTGAAATATCCTAGCAATTTCATTTAGGAGACTGTTTGCCTAAGGAAGTGCAATGCTTAATTCTATGTGCCAACTTGATGGAGCTAAGGAATGCCCAGATATCTGGTTAAACATTATTTCTGGGTGTGTCTGGAGGGTGTTTCAAGAAAAGATCAGTGTTTGAATCAGTAGACTGAGTAAAGAAGATTGCCCTCACCAATGTTGGTGGCCTCATCTAATCTGTGGAGGGCCCAAATAGAATAAAAAAGACAGAGGAAGGGCAAATTTGCTATCTCTGCTTGGACTGAGACATCCACCTTCTCTTGCCTACGAACATCAACACTTCTCGTTCTCTGGCTTTTGAACTCGAACTGAACAACACTTCCAGTTTCCCTAGTTCTTCAGTTTGCATACAGCAGATCGCAGGAC
This sequence comes from Carlito syrichta, assembly GCF_000164805.1. Taxonomy (NCBI): domain Eukaryota; kingdom Metazoa; phylum Chordata; class Mammalia; order Primates; family Tarsiidae; genus Carlito; species Carlito syrichta. The sequence continues at coordinate 168,333 of NW_007072296.1, forward strand.
TTCTCAGCCTCCAACATCAATCACATGAGTTCTCTTAGTAAAGCTCTACCTATCTAACTGTCTATCTAGCATCTACCTTATCTAACCATCCTGCTGAATCTGTGTTTCTGGTCAACCTTGACTAATACAGGAAGGAAATGAGTAATTGTTCAAACATATATGTAGTATATTCATTTCATGATTATTTATAATCATGAAAGACTAGAAACATCCAAATTGTCTATTATATGATATAAGGTAAATAATAAATAATAACTAATAATAAATAAATAAATAATAAATCACTCATCTAGGCAGTGTAATACTATATATATAGTAATAAGATAAGATATAGATATAGATAGCACATACACATATATGGATATAGAGATATAGTTATTAATAAAGAAGTATATAAAGAAGCATAGAGATATATAGATAATATAGAGAGAGAAATAAGAAGACTTTCCTTACATATTGTTGAATTTAAAAGTTAGGTCAGTCCGGGATTGGTGGCTCAGCCTGTAATCCCAGCACTTTGGGAGGCCGAGGCAAGTGGATTGGCTGAGCCCGTGGGTTTGAGACCAGCCCGTGGGTTTGAGACCAGCAAGTGGATTGGCTGAGCCCGTGGGTTTGAGACAGCCTTCCAAGTACCTGGAACCACATGAGTTCGTGAGAACTCATCTCTACAATAAATAAACTTAAAAAATTAGCTGGGCATGGTAGCACATCCCTGTAGTGGGTTACATGGAAGACTGAGAGGGAAGGATTGCAGGAGACCAGCAGGTCAACGTTGAGGTGGTCGTGAGTGTACCACCGCATTCCAGCCTGGAAGACGGAGTGAGACTCCAGTTCAATTAATTAATTAATTAATTAATTAAAAGTTAGGTCAAGCCCGGCTCGGTGGCTCAACCTGTAATCCCGGGCTTTGGGAGGCTGAGGTGAGTGGATTGCCTGAACTCGCAGGTTCGAGACCTGCCACCTGGGCAACTTGGTGAGACCTCATCTCTACAGTAAAATAAAAAAATCAGCTGGGCATGGTAGCGCGTGCCTGTAATTCCAGCTACTCGGAAGGCTGAGGCAGAAGGATCCCCAGAGCCCAGCAGGTCGAGGCTGCAGTGGCCGGGAGCGGCAACTGCACTCCAGTCTGGGTGGCAGAGTGAGACTCCAACTCAAAAAAGAAAGTGAGGTCAAATGCTAGTATGTTTAACTCCAACTTATAGAAAATAATATTCACATATGTGTATTTAAGCATATCTAAAAGCTAAAAGTATATTTGCCAAGTGGTTACCAATAGTTCTCTCAGGAAAGCAGTTGATAGAGAATTTTTCTTTTATATTTTTCCGTATCGTTTGATTTTTTTAATGGTTAATTGGTATGATTTAATAATAAGATAAATTGCAAACGAATTTCTGTTTGGGGAAAAATAATTTTCATGTGCTTTTTTTTTTACTCTTTAAATTTACATACTAATTATAGTTCTGTTTCTATTCTATAAAATGTACCATACAAATAAGAGGACATTGTGTGTACTTGCTTGCAGTTTATTCAATTGTTTAGAAACATGTGTATATTTCACAAATTAGGGTTTGCTCTGATAACTGATTTTAAACAGATACAATTATAGAGTATTAGAAAACATAAATTGATTTGTTAATACATTAATCTCATGATATTGTAGAGAGAAAACCAGTTTGATTCTAAAATCTAATATGAGAATGTTTGTTTTTGAACCTATATTTTTCTGTTAAACCCTAGAATCAAAGATGCTTGTGTGTCTGGGAGTATAAGAGAGAAATTGTTGGGTTGGAGGGATTTGAGGGAGCATTTCCAAGTAACACTATATCCAGTTTGGAACATTATATTTGTTGTTTCAGTTTCAGATTTCTTTTTTAATCTATTAAAACTTTTTTTAATGATTCCAACCTAATCTAAGGTAATTGACTTTGACACAAGCATGGTTTAATAGAGCCCGGTTTCTAAAGTCACAAGAGCTGAGCTACAATAGAACATTAACTTGACCATCATGGCTTTGTTACTAATTCCTGAGACTCAATTTCTTTATTTGCAAAACTATATAAGTGGTTCCTCCACAGGATTCCACGTGAGGGTGTGCATGTGTAAAGCACTTGCAAAAAAAGTTTCCCTTTTTATTTTTGTCACCATTCCCTCACAATTTCCAGAAGCCACACTTGTCCCAAGTTCTCAGAAAATTTTTTTTAAATATAAAAATTCTCATTGTTTAAGTCCACGCAGAAAGCGTAAAGGATTTGGAGAGTTGGAAAGAGATTTAGATTTAAGTCCTACCAGTACACCTTACTGAGAGTCGACAGACAAGCCAACATGGTTTGTATTTCTTCTGAAAAGTGCTATTTAGAATCCCTGCATGACTGTGCAGCTCAAATTAGACAATGGATATAAAAATGCATCATAAGTTGTTACGTGTCATACAGATGTCCGCTAACATTAGTAGCATTGATATTGACAGTGTATGTTGTTTGCTGATCATTTTCATATTACATTAATAATATCAGTTAATACTGTTTATATGCATTATGTAGTGAAAATGGAGCTTAGGATTATGTAATGATAACCCACCAAGCTGCAGATTCAAGCCTGTCAGAAAATATACTTTGATACCTGAAGTATACATATCATCATTTGAGCCTTTATCAGGTGCCTTTGAAGGGCCAGGTTTTTCTAGGAAATACATGCCTTAGAAGGCCATGTTAACAGGAAGGATAAATGCTCACCTGTTTGGAGTGTTGACAGGCACAGAAGAGCCTCGCTCCCACTCCCCCTGACATTTCTCTTTCTTGTTGGAATCTTGCTCTATGGGGGCCTCTGATATTAGGCCAAGCCAGGATGGCAGTCTCCAGGGTATGCAGTCTGTGTCCTCCCTTTGCGCCTTATTTCTACTTTTTAAAGAAACAAGGAGTCTAATAAAATAAAATTATGTATATGAAAGCACTCTGTAGTGCAAAAGAGCTAGTACTGATGCTGGCTTTCCCTCGCAGTTTTATTTTCATCATTTATGCTAAAAACTATATTAGGAGCCGGCTGGTCCACCATCTGTTGACGCACCTTCTGTAGAGCATGCTGCTCACGCCGATCTTTGTGCTGTGGGTCATTTCTCATGCTGTACTGGGGGCAATTGTTGAATGGGGCTTCCGCAGAGGCAAAGCAAGCATTGTGACCCCTTATCATCATTATGTGAACTTGGCATTATTCTTTTGCCAAAAACATCTGCCTGGAAGATTGCGGCAGGAAGCAACTGGTAAAAAGTAAGGCTCTAGCTTAGCCTGTCACTCACTTTGCTCGAATTAAACCTATTTGCATTTCTAAAATGTATTAGTTCTATTCAAAGCCTGCCATAGAAATGGAAATGGCCTTGGGAGAACAGCCTGTTCCTAATCAGTGATCCTGGAGGATGAGGCAGTCACTGACTTTGAAACCCAACCTTGACTTCTCTGCAGGAAACCCCAGATGCAAGTTTCCAAAGGTAATCAGATGTAAATGCCACTTGCCTACTCAGTGTTACTAATTACCAGTGTCCTGGCACTCGGAGCCTGCAGAGTTGATTCAAGATCCAGAGGAGAGAACTTCCTCTAGAGGATATGAAACAAAATTTACAAAACAATAACTGCAGACTAAAAAACCATTCTTAAATCTTCAGTGAATTTAGCGAAGCCACTGGTTAAAAGCTGCAAGGGTCCTAAAATCCTAGTTCCATAAAGGAAAGGGATAGTGAACAGTTAAACTCAGAGAAACAATCCATGAGGGGGGAAAGGGATTTTTAAAATGAGCCACTAAACATTGCTATTGAGAATTGATATCTCCCCGAAACGCGCTGACCCATGACAGTGTCATCTTTACCTTCATATTTATCTACAGACAGCACTATGCCAGCATTAAGGCAGATTTTAGTCATCACCTAGGGATCAGACAAGTGCCCCACATGATTTCCTGATGCTCGAGGGAGTCCCCAAAGTTTAATCGATGTTTTCTTGACCCACTTTATTCTGGGGTTAAAACTGGGCTCACAATTATAATTACAAACATGGTTTCATGATGTAACATCCATAATTGCTTTCATTCCCCCTCAAATCTGAACATCCATAATGGATATTTGTTTGCACTTCGAGGGCATCATTTGGACTGTGTGCCCACCCATGTGCTCTTGTAGGCTCAAGTCACCACAGCAAGGAGATTCACCATGCACCATGGGGTACCCAACAAATTTTGTGAAAGGTAAATGCTTCTGAATAAAAAAAAGCTTTAGATATTTTTTAATATGGTCTTTCTCATATGAAGGTATGTGCAATAAATACATGCCTGTTGATTGAACAGAATTTTGGATAAAGTCTGCAATCTATGCTACTACTTCTTTATTCATAAATTTGAAAATGTGTAAAATCCCTCAAGATTGGCCCACTATAACTAGAGGACTTGCTATATTTGTCTGCCTCAATTTCCACCTGCCCAGATGAATGTTCCAAACCCTCTTCAAATTTTCTTCTAAATATTTTTCAGGAGCCTACAAGAGATACCACATATGTGTATTTAATATCCAATTCTTGGGAAAATGACACACAGGAGAACCCCAGAACTGGAGTTCACTCCAAGAGGCCAAGTGGGTTTTTGACTTTGTGCAGGAAAGAATTCAAGCTTAAACTCTAAGTAAAAAATGAAAGTACGTTTATTCAAGTAATGGAGAGGCTGTGGTGGCCATGATCATGCCACTGCACTCCAACCTGGACTACAGAGTGAGACTCTGACTTAAAAAATAATAATAAATGGCCAGGCTCAGTGACTTAGCCTGTAATCCCAGCACTTTGGGAGGCCGAGTCAAGTAGATTGCCTGGGCCCGCAGGTTAAAGACCAGCCCGGGAAACTTGACAAGACTTTGTCTGTACAATTAAAAAAAAAAAACTTAGCCAGGCATGATAGCACATGCCTGTAGTTCTGGCTACTTGGAAGGCTGAGGTGGAAGGATCGCCAGAGCCCAGCAGGTTGACCCCGGGGTGGCTGTGAGGGAGCCACTGCATTCCAGTGTGGGCGATGGAGGGGGCTCCAACTCAAATAATGATAATAACAATAATAATAAATAAAAAATAAAGTAATGGAGAAACAGAAAGGTGGTTACTCCATAGGCAGAGCAGCCCACATGGACACTGCTGGCTGCTTTTATTTATGGCTTCTTGATTATAAGCTAAGCAAGAGGTGGATTATTCATGAATTTTCCAAGAAAGAAGTGGAGAGTTCTCAGAACTGAGAATTCCTCCTCTTTTTATACCCTATAAATTAACTTCTAGGAGTTGCCATGGTAATTATAAACTGTTATGGCACTGGTAGGAGTGTCTATCAGTATGCTAAAACATTGCAGTTAGTGTAAAACGAGCAAAAAGGGTAAGCAGAGTTTGCTTTTGTGGCCATCTTGGTCTTAGGTGGTCTCAGTTGACTTTGGCTGGTCTTCTCACCACATCCCATCTTGTCAATGAAGTCCAGGTCTTGTGATCCTCATTTTGGGAAACTAGTCCTGCCAGATCCCTAGCGCATGCCTACTAACTGCTGGACACTGTGTTAGGAAATGGGTATACAATGGTATTAAATGAAACAGAAGTGGCCATTGCTCTCATGGAACACCCATATGGAATTATCATTTCTTTCCCTCCAGCATCCAGCAGGACCAGGTGTCTGAGTCCCTAGAAATCTCAATTATTGCTGGTGGTCATGAAAAATGCCATCATTGTATTAGGTTCATGTGGCTGCTGAAACAAATTACCACAAACTCTTAAAACAAGGTAAGTTTATCATCTTACCATTGTGTACAGATATCTAAAGTCTGAAGTGGGTCTTACAGGACTGAGACCAAGGTGTCAGCAGAATTGCATTCCTCTGGAGGCTCAGGTGATAATCTATTCCTTGCCTTTTCCATCTTCTGGAAGCTAGTCACTCACATCTCTGGTTTCATCATTTCATCTCCTTCTCTGAATCTGGCCCTCTTGCCTCTCTCCTGCAAGGAAACTTGGGATTAGATCGGGCCCTATAGATAGTGTGACATAAACTCCTCATCTCAAGATAATTAACTTAATCACATCTGTAAAGTCCCTTTTGCCATGTAAGGTCATATATGCACAGGTTCTGGGGATTAGATCAGGGCTGTCTTTAAGGGGCTTTTATTCTGTCTGCCACAATTTCTATCTCTGTTAAGGCTACTGACAAATTTTACAGTAACCTCCAGTGCACAGGATAATAGTACCACTTTATGACATGGGACAAAAATACACTTTCACAACAGTTAATTTATTCTTCTGAAAGTACTGATTAAGTACCGATTATGTGCTAATACTATTCTCAGAGCTGGACTTAGTGATCAACAAGCAAGATAAAGTTCTTGCTCTCAAAAAACTATAGTTCTCAGTTGAGGAGAACTGGCAGTAACTAAACCCAAAATAACCAATATAATTAAAATATTGATAAGATCTCTGAAGGCATAAAGAAGAATGATATTATGAAAGGTGACTGTAGAGGCGCTGGACATAGGAGACCTCTCTGAGGAGGTGACTTGAAACCATTACTAGATCATGTGAGGAAACAGCTACCAAGAGACCCCCTGAAGCAGCTCTCGAAACAGAGGGAGCACTGACATGAAGGTTTTGGGTAGGAGTGAACTTTGCACATTGCAGAATACCAGTGTGGTTTGGAGCTTGGAGGGTGAAGGGAATTTTGAGTGAGATGGAGATTAGCGATGTAGGTTGAAGCCAGATCACATAAAGTCTTTGCAGAAATTGTAGAAAATGTTTTTGTCTTGGGAACAATGGGATGCCAAGATGGGAATATTAAAGAAAAAGTGACCCACAATAACAAAATCATGAAACCAGCCTAAGTGTCCACCCACGATTAATTCGACAAAGATAATGTGGTATAGGTTCACCATGGAATACTACACAACTATAAAAAAGAAAGAAATCTTGTCCTTTGCAACAACATGGATGGAATTGGAGATCATCATCCTAAATGAACTGACTCAGAAACAGAAAACCAAGCATCACATGTTCTCATTTATATATGGGAGCTAATGGCCAAAAAGACTAAAATAATAGTCACTGGGGACACCAATAAAAGAGAAGGTAAAGATGAGGATTAGGATTCAGAAATTACCTATTGGATACAACGTTCACTCACCTGACTCAATCCCCACTACTACAAAATATGTCCGTGTAACAAACATGCATGGATGCCCCCTGAATCCAAAAGAAAAGTGGGGGAAAAAAAGAAAAATGATCCAATGCAAATTGTTAAAAGAACTCTCCAACTACCATATGAAAAATGGATTGTTTGAAGACAATGTGGAAGCTGAGATATGAGTTTCAAGATAAGTTTAGTAGTCCAGGCAAGAGATAATGGTAGTTTCATTGTGTAATGGAAGTTATGGACACATCCAGGATATATTTTTGAAATAGAACTTGTAGATCTTCCTGGTGGATGGGAGTGCAAAAAAAAAAGGCTCAAGCACTTGTTTTTTCCTCAAGAAGGTGAATGAATGGTCAAGCATTGCTGAAGAAGAACAGGAAGACAGGAAGGAACACACATGAATGAGTTTGTTGTGGGGAGAAGGGAACACTAAGAGTTGAGGTCCATTTAGAATAAGTCAAATTTGATTAATTAGACTTTGAGAGGAGATTCAAATAAACAGTTGGATATCTGAGTCCGGAGCTTAGAGAAACTATCAGGGAAGGAAATATAAATGGGAAGTCACAGAGATGCAGAGACACCCACATCATCCTCTGTGGGTGACACTCTGGACATTCTGCTGCTACCACCAATGAGGTCAGTACACTGAGACCCAGAAGTTGCAAAGACAGAGTGACCCTGAGAAAGTGGAGAAGCAGCCCCTGGGCACTAAGAGTTATCCCGGGCCTAGAAGCCACAGAGCCTGAATGAGACTCCAGTGGTCTCTGGCTCATTCCAAGTCCCACTGTGGGAATGGAGACTCACCAGGAAAAGTGCCAGTAGGGGGTATTTCCCAGTCTAAAGGAGAAGTTGCACACTGGTGTCCTTGGAGGCAGGTGTTGTCAGCAGCCGAGGTATGTTTGACCAGACCAGTTTTTAAATATTTAATTATTTGTCAATATTTTAATATTTAAAGGATTTTTTCCTCTTGAAAATTATGAAAAGGCATGGTAACCCAGAGCCCACATTTCCTCTTGGCAGCTGTCAATTACAGCTGAGGTGTCTACTCGCAAATCACCATCATGCTATTTCGAAGCAACATTAAATCCCGAGCTTAAAAATAAAAAGCCAGATTATTCAGAGTAAGAAGAAATTATTGTTCCCACTATTGAGCCAAATGAATTCCCTGCCAAGGGCTGCCCCTCTCAAGCATTGCTGCATTCCACTGAACAAAGGAATAAGATCCACTTGCTATAGAAGTACGGTCCTCTCATGAAGAAACTTGATCATCCATCAGGATTTAGTGACATGGACTTGCAAAGGTCATCACTTCTCCCATAGTTTTTCAGTACTGTTTTCGAAAAAAAAAAAAAAGAGAGACCAGGCTCGGTGGTTCAGTCTGTAATCTCAGCACTTTGGGAGGCCGAGGTCAGTAGATATGGATTGCCTGAGTTCTCAGGTTAGAGACCAGCCCAGGCAACCTGGCGAGATGTCGTCTCTACAATAAATTTTTTTTAAAAATTAGCCAGACATGGTAGCACACACCTATAGTTCTGGCTCCTTGGAAGACTGAAGCAGAAGGATAACTGGAGACCAGTGGGACGACGCTGGGGTGACCGTGTGTGTGCCACAGCACTCCAACCTGGGCGACAGAGTGAGACTCCAACTCAAAAAAAAAAAAGACTTAAATGATACCTGGAGAGCAGTTTCTAATGTATGCTCTTTCAATTATCCAACCTCCCCCACAATACCTGCAAAGACCAAAAAAAAAAAAGGGGTAGGGTGAAAACTCAGAGCACACTGTATAGTCATCTCTCATTTTAATCTATCAAAGGGTGATCTGAGTATTGATGCTTTTCTTCAGTCAAGGCTATGGCCATCTTTACCTCCATATCAGATATGGAAAATAAACAAATAACTGGACATAGAGGTTATACAGAGTAGCTCTGGTGCAACGGTATCTTAGAAGTTTGTTTCATCAAAGATAACCCAGGTGGCAGATGGGAATCCTTCGTTTTCTGAATATCTGGTAAAAATCAGTTCAACCTCTCATTCCATGACCTGGAGTGCCAAAGTACTTCCTACCCTTTCTGTGCATCCCAAGGGTGCTAGTATTCTCAAGATCATTCTTTTTCCTCTGGTTCAGCATGTGGTATCTTAGCAGTACATCAACTTAGATCCAAAAATGTCTTTTCTTTCTTGATTCAACAACAAAAATTACTCATGCAAAGTACTCATGAACATAGCAGAGTTTACTAAAAATTAGCTTGGTTGGAGGTATAGGGAACCCAAAGAAAGATTTACATGACAGAACTGTGCTGAATCAGTCAGGTAAGGCTAAGTTAACAGATGAACCTCAAATCTTAGTGGATTTCAGTAATAAAGTTGTACTGTCCATTTGCCCTGCTTGCACATCATGGTTGGCTCTGGCTCTGCTCCTGTTTTCTTCTTCACGGACCAAGGCTGGCAGAGCATTTGTTATCTGGAACACGGCCAGTCATCACAGAAGAGGGAATCACTCACTCACTGACTCTTAAAGCTTTTGCTTGGAAAATCACACACATCAATTTCACTCTTGATTTATTGACTGAACCAAGTCACATGATCATGCCTGAGTTCTAAGAGTGTGGGGATGTATCATTCTCCCACAAAGTGTGGTTCCAAATATAGATGAGCTGTAATACAATCTACTACATCAGCATTTTTAAATACAGTAGTGGATATCACCCTCTTCAATTCTTTGGCAAGACCCTAAGGGGCTCAGTACCCCTTACTTCGCTAATACCTCTTTCCCACCCTCCAGAGCTATGCAATTTCTCTCTCCTTGTCTCATACAGAACTTAACTTTAAGCTGTTGTCAATACACAAGGCCTCTACACCAATCACTTGTCAAAGTATTTCTTTGAAAACAGGAATGTTGTTGGCAATTGCTAAAATAATAATGCTTCCTCTGTCTGATTATACAAGGAAACTTTATAAGTAGGAGTGGAAAAGGCAGCACTCTGAATGCTTTAAATGGCAATTTTACATCATAATTTGCACCAATTCCAGATACCAGGAAAGCCACAGTAGGCTTAAGAGGAAGTTGCCATTTTGGAAGAGCAGAGGAATGCCATGAAAAAGCTTTCTAAAAGCCAGGCATTGGGTTCAGACCTGCTCATGTGTCTACCACCTACCTTCAGCTCTAGCTCAAAAAGTATTCCAATGGTAACATCAGTGTACAGAAAACAGAGCCAATACCAATCTGTTGGCAAAGACCTATTCAAGATACAGCTCATCTTTGTTTTATTTTTGAGTTCGGTAAAAGAGAAAAACAATTCTCCATGGGCTTACTGACTTTGTATAACTTATTTATAAAATGTTTATTCAAGAAACTTGCCCAATAAGAAAAAAGTCAAATTCTAAAAAAAGGCAAGAGATTTGAGCAGGCACTTTGTAAAAATGAATGCCCAAGTGTCTTATAAGCAAATGAAAAGACACTCATCTAAGAAAATATGGCAGAAGACCCCCCCCAAAAAAATGAAATTATTTTTTGGAGGGCAAGCCCCATGTAGTACTAGCTTCCCTCACCAGGTAAATGATCTAGGAGCTCATCGGCCACAGTGTACCAGCTCACCTTGTATGAGAGGCTGCATTTGGCTTCAGTGAAATTTTTTTTGGGGGGGAGAGATCTTTTCCAACGTTTTTGTCCATTTCATGATGGATGATTTATGAGCACACCTGCCCACACTGTGCTGAGCATTTAGCAGTTTTTGACCAAAAACAGCATGACCCCTATTCCTCACCCTGCATATTCACCTTATCTTGCCCAGAGCACTTTTTTTTGTTTCCCAAGGTGAAAAAAGTTCTCAAAGGAAAATATTTTGCTGATATAGAAGAAGTAAAACAAAAAATGGCAGAAACATTAAAAGGCATTAAAATTAACAAGTTCAAAAACTATTTTGAGCAGTGGAAAAAGCATTTTGATAGGTGTATTGTATCAAATGGAAAGTACTTTAAAGGTTATTGAAATTTAAACATGTAAGAATAAATACACAATTTTTATAAATAAATTTTATTTTTTTGAAGTCTCCTCGCATAATCTAAAATTAACAACAACAACAAAAAAACACTCTAGTACTAAGTTTTGGTGAAGATGTTGTACAACTGAATATCTCAGATATTGAAAACTCATAGTTAGATAACCAAGAGACATGAGTACGTTTTCCTACCAAAAGAAGCAAACGAGATTATGTGTAGTAGGTTTCCTCATAATTACCAAAAGATACAAACCACTCCAATGATCTCCAACATAAAAACAGATACATAAATTGTGGTACAATCAAATAGACTACTACATAGCCATAAAAAAATCAACCATTGATATGCACATAACATGAATGAATTTTAAAAACATCTGCAGATAAAGCTAGATAGAAAAAGTTCATACTGCTTATACGTAGTTCAAGAGTAGGAAAATTTAATTCATGGTAATAGAAGTCAAAATATGATTTTTCTGGTGTAGAATATTGATGATGAAAGGACAGAAAACAACTTTCATGGGTCCTGAAAATATTCTCTACCTTAATCTGTATGGTGGCTACACAGATCTATATAAAATCTTATTAAACTCTACGTTTTGTGGGGGAGGGGTTGCAGTCTTACTCTGTTGCCCAGGCTGGATTACAGTGACATGTTCACAGCCACCTTAGCCTCGAACTGCTGGGCTCAGACAATCCTTCTGCCTCAGACTTCCAAGTAGCTGGAACTACAGATGCAAACCACCACGCTTGTCTAATTTTTTTGTAACGTATTGTAGAGACTAGGGCTCACCAAGTTGCATAGGCTGGTCTTGAACCGCCGGGCTCAGGCAATCCTCTTGCCTTGGCCTCCCAAATGTTAGAATTACAGACTGAGCCACCACACCCAACCTATTCTAGATAATTGTTCTTCATGTATCTACTCTATGTGTGTTATATATTCAAGCTTCTTATTTCACCAAAGAATGGAAGCCTTGTCAATTCTCACGAGAAAATTAATTTTCCCATTTCAAAAATAATCTTAAAGTCAAAAGGTTTTAAAAAAAACATTCAGGGTGCTTCTTGAAAGATTGGTAAGAATTGGTCAGGTGATAAAAGAACTCAAGTTTCAATGACTGAGAAGAAAGAATAAGAACTGTTAAGAGAGTTATGATTCAGCACGAAATACTTGGAGAAAATTCTGAATTATTAACATCTTTAGAAATCTGCTCTTGGATTTCCAGAAAATGGGAATCATTAGGAAAATGAGAAGTTGTCTAATAAGCCTAATTCAATGATTCGTTTACATGAATTAGAATTTTACTCTGGAAAATAAACAAAGAAACTGGTGCTCTGTTCTTTCTTCAGTTGGGATCCAGCAGTTTCCAAAGGAAGCCAGAGAAGTCTGGCTTGAATCTTAGCATTCATATACTCATCCCAGATGCACAGGCAGAGGGTTAATAAAAACACATGTCAAATTGTTTCTCTGTAACTATTAGCAGCATTCTTAGTGTGTAAGGGTAGAATCTTGGGTTCCCTTATTATCATTCTTCTTGTCCTCATCTGGGGTAGAATATTTTTCCTGGACAGAATGCCTGTGGGATATAGACTAGTGACTAAAAATTCACAATTAATTACCATGAATGTCAGCCTTTCAACCTAGACCAAGAAACCCTGAGATACACAGGGGACAGCCAAGCACAGGCATTCCTTAGCTAACAGAAGGCTATTGTTTCCATTGATTACAGCAGCACCTTGGCCTCCCAAGTAATGAGTGACAGAGGCAGTCTTAGGAATGAATGCTTATCTCACAGGGACAGACTTGATGCTATCGGTTCACTTTATAACATCTCTATGTAACATCTTTCTTCTTTTGGTGACTAAGTGGGTCAGAGGGAGAGGCCTGAGTGAGCCACAGTGGCAGAATTGGGGCTGTGCCTCACATGCACCATCACATCATCTTGATGACACCAACATTTCCTCCTGGTCTGGCCTTTTCCCATCACTGGTTACAATGCAGACGCCCACCTTGTGGTTTCTGGCTATATTGTGAAGGAAAGATTCATCATTTCAACTGCCTGCTTGATTCAAAGATATTGTGGGTCTTTATCTCCCAACTGCAAAACCTGATAAGAATGCAGAGGTGATGTGAGAATTTGTAACCAATTATATGAATTTTTGAACTAAACAAATGAGAGAGAGGAGTGAGATGAGAGTGAGAAAAGAGAATGATTGTTGCTTATTGCTATTGTATGTATCTCTGAATTCTTTCATGTCTTTTGATTTTGCTATAGAAAGAGAGAAAAGCTACATTATATCCCTTGGGTTTGGCTTTGGAAGACATAGGGGTCAGGGTTGACTCAAATATTTCCTGAATATGAAACTTCGGGAGAATCTCTTTAACTCCATGGATCTAGGATATTTCATCTGCCTAAGAAAGTTCTCAACAAGAGACCCCCATAGGTTTCTCTCATCTTTGACATTCTAGAATTCTTTCAAGTTTTCCTTTTTTCTTTTTTTTCAAACTAAAACATACCAAGATTAAATCCAGTAACTTGAAACAGAGCAGCACTTTGCAGGAACAGCAGGCTCTAGCATTTTCAACCTCACACTTCTAGATGAAGCTCACCTCTGCTCTCACTTACAGGTTGTGTGGCCCTGGACTCTCCCCCTTAAGATTCTTAAACCTGCTTGCTTGTCTGTAAAATGTGTGTAATAATACTTGCCTCTCAGAGTTTTTGTATTTTCTATAAAGCCAGGTAAGATGACTGACTTAGAACATTAGCTATTATTATGACTGTTCATCATGTACTTGAGAACAGACTCTGGAGTCAGATTTCTTAGGTTCAAATTTAAGCTCTATTTCTTTTTGTGCAAACTTGGGCAAATTGCTTAAACTTCAGTTTCATCATCTGTTAAATGTGGATAATAATAACACTTACCCCACTGAGTTGTTGTGTAAATTAAATGGGATTAACATAGACAATGTTCTTAAAATAATATTTGGCACAGAATTAGATACTATATAAGTGTTTGGTGAGTTAAATAAAAATAAATGAAATATACATATATGTACATAAATGTGCTAAACAATTGATATCCAATAAATGTTGGTCATGGTGGTTATAACCACCACAGAACCTTTTTTTTTTTTTTTGACTAGAGCTGAATCTTTAGAAATCAATTCCTGTATATGACATGAATTGGCAGTGAGGATGGAGAAATAGGGACATGTCAGAGAAAAGCTATGAGAACAACTAGTAGACATGATCATTGAGAATACTTGTGCATGGAAACAAAGGTAAGCAGAAGGCAGAATCAAATAACTCTAGATGCTCTCTGGGCAGCATTGTAAATGGTGGTGGCTTTATTTGAATGGAAACTCTAGGGAAGCATAAGATTTGACATAAAACAAAATGAGTTCATGCTTAGACATATTGAGTTTGAAGTGTCTTCAAGGCATTCAAAGGCGAAAATCCACTCTTATGCAAACAAGACCAGCACAGAATCCTGGTCAAGACAAATTCCAATAACCACAGGAACCTTTCTATTTTACCCACAACAACTTATACTCAGTTTTCAATAAAACTGAAGAAAGTCAGTAGAAATATTTGTCCCTTGTCACCTGCCTACAAGGCCTTTGCAAGTCCGCAGGCCCAACTTCCTCTTTAGATTGACAACATTTGATGTCAGCCACTTGTCCCTTGCAAAGGGTTTTTCACATCTTATTCCAGCTTGTGTGAAGAATGCCGTCCCCATTTTATTGACAGGAAATGAAGTTGGAGCTAGACTCATGTCTTCTTTTGGTCCAAGCACCCTGCTGTCACTTAATTAGCACCAACTGGTAGGCACTATGTTTCCTATTTAACTCGCATTGTGTCATTTACTCCTCAGGTCAACCAAGGAAATAAATTCCATCAGCTCTATTTTCAAATGGTGTAAAGGAATTTGCATAAGATCATATTGGTGTTTTGACAAGTTTGGGATAACTGAGTCCAAATTTGTGTTATGTTTTGTGTCTTTTTTGGATTTTATTATAATAATGTTTAGATGATAATACAAGTTTGTTCAAGACAAACTAGTTTTAATGGGTTCAAATTGAGGCTCTGTCTCTTAATAGCTGTGGGGCTTTGGGAAAGTTACTTAACGTCTCTGTGTCTCGGTTTTCATACTTGTAAATTGTGATAAGTTAATGGCATATATCTCAAAGGGCTGTAATGTGAATGAATTAAAATTTGTAAAATCTTAGCA
This sequence comes from Carlito syrichta, assembly GCF_000164805.1. NCBI lineage: Eukaryota > Metazoa > Chordata > Mammalia > Primates > Tarsiidae > Carlito > Carlito syrichta. Next base: position 183,737 of record NW_007072296.1, read on the forward strand.
CAAACCTCAAAATTCAGTAGGCACTAGGTTAATGTTAGGTATGCTATGGCTATAATTATCATTTTCTTTAGGAGGAGATCAAACTTTCGAAATCAGTTAGCTGTAAACCACATCCATTTATATTTCCTTGTTTATTTGATTCACATTTACCACAAAAAAATTCAAAACGCTGATGAAAAACAGTATACAACAGGCTAAAAAGGAAGGAAAGAGTGAAGGAAAGAAGAAAATCAAAACTAGAAAACAAAGGCAAGATTTGAAGTGGGCACAGATCATTAAATTAATGTTATGAAGTCTAGAATATTTGCAACATTTAGGCCACAAATCAACTATGAATTTCTAGCAGTTAATGCAAAGAGGAAAATATAATCACAGAATACAAAAGACAAAAGAAATGCTCAGGAGAGGCACAACTAGTTTTTATGAGGAGTTCAGAGGAAAATTTCTTCCATTGTTCATAATTCAGGGAACAATGAATACTTATGCTCACAAGTGCTCCTCCATTGCAGAACCCTGCCCAGTTAACAGGTGTCAATCTCTTTAAAAGTCACTGGCCCAAAAGATTCCACAAGAAAGAAGCCATGGTGGATCAACAGCATTGTGGTGTGGTTTTTATTTCCACCAGAGCTCTGGGCCTCCTTAGCTCCACAAGAAGGTCTTTCTTTCGCTTCTGTATTTGGTTTAGAGGTTTGGCTGTTAAAAAAAAATAACTGTACCAATGGTTGGATCAAGCATCAGACATCAGTTGAGTTGGGTTTGCAGTCCCTGGGCTTCCTGAGGTCATCAACATGTTGCCTTTACAGTTTCTGAGAGGCCAGTGGAACATAAGAAAGAACAGAGAATTTGCAATCAGGCAGACACCATCAGTCTGGGTCCCCACAAGTCTCAGAACCCCAGAAGAGCACTCAGCTCTCACCACTCTCATTGTGATGTTCCAGGGCCATTAACCTCCTTCTTATTTCAAATTTTGGAATCTAAAAATGCCGGGTCCATTAGTGTGGCCTCAGATGGATAGGACATGCCTTCAATTCTCTCCAAATTGAATTCTCTTAGTATTCAATTCTAGTTGTTTTTTCTTGAGGCAGGCAATGCTTCTTGTTCCCCAGCTGTCTTCCCTCCTGGGTGTCTCCTCAGCTCTGCCATTACCGACAGGCACAGCCCCATCTCCAGCATTCCCCAAATAACTCACAGGCTTTTTCCCTATGGCACCCTCCCTATTTGTAACAACAGTTTATATATAACTCTACTTAATCCTTAAAAATTTAAATAGCTGATGCTGAAGACGTGGCTTTTTAAAAAGTCATAAAACCATTAATATAAGCCTTTCATATCTCTACTGTAGGGCACAATCTTTCCCATTCTGAGCTCTTCAAGCATTTTGATTCTTTTAAATTACTCATCACATCTTGCCTGGTTTTATGGTTATTCAGATTCATAGCTTAACTGTCTCTTCCAATCTAAACTGTGACTTTCTTGAGGCAAAATCCACATATAATCCATGCAGCAGATCTTTAAATATCTGATAAACAAAATTTTTAATATTTAAAAGACAACTTCGAGGGGAATAGGGTAGACAGAGAGGGGCATCCTTCTGAAGGAGTTACTCATATAATGGGTGAGATAGATACAGGAGCTTGGTTACAATTCAAATTTGTAAATACCATAATAGACTAAGCTAAGTGCCTATAGGAGCATGGGTGCCCAAGGCAACTTTGGCAAATGAATTATTTATTGCAAGAATAATAAAGGACATGAACAACTCATGAAAGGAGGTTCATGGGAAGCACTGACAACATAATACTTGGTTAATACAACAGCCAAGTTGAAAGGGGAAACAGAGTGCCTTGTAGAGCTCTGGACATCAAATCAAACATGTAGAATTCTGGGTGTCAAACATATCAAACATTTGCAGGGAACACAAACTTTTATCCTTGTTTGGTTTGACTTCTAACGGTACTTTACCTAAGGGGCACTGAGTTACATAATGAAGAGCATAACAAATAATAGTTTTAAATAGTAGAAATGACAAGTTCAAGATCACATTTTTTATCCCTTTGGGAGAAGCGAATCTCCACAAAAAACTGAAAAAATAAAAAGCTTGTGAGGATGCAGAGGCACTGGATCATTCATTTGACATTCATGGACATTTGAGTCATTCCATTCATTGCTGGTGGGAATGCAAAATCTTGCACCCAGGCCGGAAAACAGTTTACAGCTTCTTATAAAACTAAATATGACCTACCATAAGACCCATTAATTGCATCTCAAATATTGATCCCACAGAATGAAAATGTATGTTCCCACAAAAGCTTGTACACAAATGTTTACAACAGCTTCAATTGTAATAGCCAAAAACGAGAAACAACCCAGATATCCTTCAACTGGCGGATGGTTAGGCACATTGTGGCACATCCACACCACAGAATGCCAGTCAGTCAAAGAAAAGAACAAACTATTGATATGTGCAACAACTTGAATAGATTTCCAGAAAATTATTCTGAGTGAAAAAAGCCAGTCACAAAAGGTGACACAGTGTATGGTTCCACTTATATAGCAGTCTTGATAAGCACCAGGGGCGCCAAAAAAAGGTATACACATTTTAAGCGATGTTCTCTATGTATTACTTTTAGTCTGATACAAGCAGAAGTGTTTGGATGCTTTGAGCATCTCTTGTAATTGCAGATGTCAAATGTGACTTATATTCATCTTTTGTTATCAGTATATATATGACAATCAGTATGACAATTTTATTACAGCTTTTTCTTTCTTAAAATGCGTATACATTTTTGGGCACACTACGTATAATAGAAATGATAGAAAATGATGGAAATAGACAACTGATTACTGGTTTCCAGAAGGGCTGGGATGGAGGGATGTAAAAGGGTCACATAAGGGATTCTTCCGGTGGTGGAAATATTTGTATCTTGACTATAGCAATGTTAGTGTTCTTATTGTGATACTGTATTATGGCTTTGAGAGATTTTACCATTGAGGGAAACTGAGTAAAAGGGTACATGGGACCTCAGTATGTCTTCACATTAACCATTACAACTACAAGTCATTCTATAATTGTTTTAAAATAAAATTTGACTTTTCAAAAAATGAATTAATAAAATAGTCAAGGCATATTAAAACATAATTAGAAAGTTTCTTATAAACATCAACGTAGACTCACCATAAAATGCAGCAATTCCACTTGTAGGTATTTTCCCAAGAGAAATGAGAACATATATCCACACAAAAACCTGTATGCAAATATTTGTAGCAACTTCTAAAAACTTGGGACAACTCAAATGTCCATCAACAGGTCAACGGGTAAACTAGTACATCCACCAACATGAAATCATAAAATAAAAAGAAACTACTGATGAATGTAACAGCAAGAATGAATCTCAAATGCATTATACTGTGTGAAAGAGGCCAAACTCAAGCCACCAATCACTATATCATTTCATTGGAATAATATTCTGAAAAAGGCAAAAACAGATCGATGCTTGCTGGGACTGTAAGTGGAGGAAAAGTATGGGCCACAAAGGGGGCAGCAGGGAACTTTTGGGATGGTCTAGACCTTGACTTAGACTGTATGCAGTTTTTTCCAAAACTCAGAACTCTAAACTTGAAAAGTCAGAATTTACTCTTTATACATTAGGCTTCCAGAAAACTGACTATAAATTTAAGAAGTAGATCACTAAACTTTTTGTTGTTACTATGCTGTAGCTATAGTTAGAGGATTGATATGCACACCCTCTGTTCACTGGATGATTTGTCACACAGCGATTTGTCACACAGCGAATGGCATGTAATTCAGAGTCCATGTAATACACACATCTACCCTGTGCTGTCAAGATGATCACTGAGGCACAGAGATTTTGAGAGATCCATACAAGGCCTCACCACTAATAATAAGTGACTGAACTGGAATTCCAATTCAAATTTCTCCAGGCTAGAAAATAGCACAGCATGGCACTATATTGTGCTGTGGGTGAGACTAGAGGGTAGAAATTTCAAGTTGCTGATTCAGAGAGCAATCATTAGTTGGTAGAGGTGTGTGCATTTTATTATCTTAAAGAACCCAGCTTGGACTTGGAATCCTGATATGGTCTCCTCCCTCCTGCTCAGAGACAAATTGGTTACAGGCCTTTGAGTTGGGTCTGCATCTGGTCAAGAAAGCAGCTTCAGATCCTTCAGATGTCCTATTGCTCAGGGAGAACAGTTTCCTTTTTTTTTTTCCTATCCAAACAGCACTGAGACCCATCCAGCCTGTTGAGTTGATACAGCACTTTGGCAGCCAGGATTCAACACTGAAATAACAAGGACACAGACCAAGCTCTGCTACAGACAAGAGATGCTGGCAGGTGGGGAACAGAGAGCTACCCTGACCCAATCACTACCTCTCAGCCCATGACCAGGACACAGAAGCCCCAGGGGAAGATACTGACAAAGGCCCGCCCATCTATGCAACTGAGGGGTCAATGAGCAATAAAACTGGCTTAAAACAGTCTTTCTCGGTGCTGATTTTGGCATCCTGCAGGAATGTCATTCCCAGCACCCATTCATCCAACAAATGTTTATAGAGGATCTAGAATAACCAGTTGTGAAATCAGGCGATTCCCAGATCATGCACGGGGTCATGCACCCTCTTTCTAGAGGCACCACCATGATACTCTTCATTAACTCCTTCAAGTCTTTAAGGAAAATGCCCTCCTTTCTGGAAAGCTTCCATCTCACACTTCTCTTACCATTCCACCCACTCATCCCCCCCTCCCAGGCAGAGTACATGGCTCTCTCCTTTATGTCTGTTCCACAAGACTCTGACCTTCTCAGGGGGCCAAGACTAAGTCTTCCTTACCTCATAAACTTTGCTCCTAACCCAGTGCCTGGATTATAATAGAATTCTAGTATATATTTTTGAATAAATGAGGGAAGGAAGGGAGGCAGGAGGGAAGGATCACTCTCAACTCCAGTGATTACGACCAGCTAAATTAAGGAAGATGAAGTCAATTGCTTAAAAAATTAGGTCTAAGAGGCAACAGTGGAATGACACGAACTATCTTAGGTAACCATAGATTGTGAAAGGTACATTGAAAATTGAAGAGTGGTCCACAGTAAGTCAGATAAGTAATAATAATTTCAGAAGTTTCCATTCATTCATTCAACAAATCTTTATTGAAAGAGAGCCCCTTTTGCACCAGACCAAACTATGTACATTATTCATTTAATTATCCCCACAAATCAATTTGTAGGTATAATCATATTTATTCTAGTCATGAAGAAACTGAGGCTACAGGTTAAGTAAATTAGCAAATATCACACAGCTTGTAAGTACAGAACCAGGATTTGAATTCAGGCTTCTCTGACTCAAAATCTGTACTTGTTCGACTGTCTCACTTCTCTCATCCCAGCCCTTCCCTTCCTTCACCTTTTCCTTTCCTTCTATTTTCTACTTCTTCAAGCATTAATCTTAGGGTATTATACATTGAAAAACAGAGTAGAACAGAGTTCCCTTATTCTTAAAAGGCAAAAAGCACAACATCTTAACTGAAACAAGATAATCCAAACATTTGCTTCACTTAAAGTTTACAAATTCCATTTCGTTGACTTATATTTACACAAATGGTTGTCATGTCGAAGTTATTTTATTTTCACAGAAGTTAGGAAAACATAAAGAGAGGAAGTTTTAAAATGAAGAAACACATATTTTAGTCCTCTCTTTTTGTGCTGTAAGGAAAGTTTAGAGATTTCCAAGTTGAAACTTCCAGGCCATTTAACACCATGCCTGTGGGTACCTTGCCCATGGGCCCAGACGCTCAGACACCGCAGATCACTGACAGCATGAGGCTACAACCCTGTTTCTGTCTTTTAAAATTGTCTTCCTTGCCTCCAATCCTTATGTAATTTCCTAGCAGGGCTCTCCTTGCGAAATCAGAGATATAAATAAAGGCAGAGCCCACATTCATCCAGTCACCACAGCAGAAAAGTTGCTCTTACCCAAAATGACCAAACTCAGTTTTCCTTCTCTCATAGAAAGAAGTTCTAATGTATGTTAAATCCAAGACCTTGGGTCACCTTTTATATAGAACAAGAGAGGCAATACCCACCCTTGCTGTGCATGCGGATAAGCTCAGGGCCCCAGTGTGCTCTTCTGACCTAATGCCCCATTATTCTCTGATCTTTGGTTGTTCTGAAGAAATGTGATGTAGTGAAAAGTCAAGGACTCTGAAATCAAAAGAACAGGCTTCTAGTGTAGGCTCCACTAGTCCCTTGCATTTGAGACATTTGATGTTGACTTTCTTCATCTGCAAAGTAAGCATCATTCCTTTTCAACCTTGATGGTTTTGCTGATACTTACATGTGATTACAGTCATGACAGACTCGTGAAGGTTGGTTTTTAGCATCTTTAAGGTTGTTACCACATCTCAATCTACACGGTTGCTTGAAACACTATTCAGTCATAACCCATAGAGTCCTCTCTAGTTCTTCCAGCTAATCATCTAAACCTTCTCATCCCCTCCTTCTACAAGGAGATTTCTATAACCATCCTCATCCATAGCTGCCACCACAGTCTTTCCTAAAGCAGCAGGGCTCAAATTCACTTGCATTAATTTATCGTTTTCCATGTGCCAAGTACTATGAATACAGTGACAGGATTTAGTGTGATTATCCCTAAAAGTAATCATTTCAGGATTCAAGTGCAGGTTGTTAATTTTAGAGGGACATTGTCATAGATAGGGAGAAATGACAGGAGAGGAAAGACAGTCAATAAAGGGTATGTCCAGGGCCAGCTTCATGCCCTGTGTGTACAAAGGGACCCTGCTTGGTTTAATGCTCTGCTGTCTCTGCTTGAAATTCCCAATAATTTTATCTTTGAACTTCAACATATGGGTTATGGAATTCAAGTGGTGTAATTTTGGTAATTCTGTATACTAGTTAAAAGTTCTCATATTTACATTTAAAACTGACATTGCACATTATAAAGATGGATGACAAAAATCATTGCTAATAATTTAAATTTTTAATTTTTATTTTAAAGATATGGGGTACAATTCAGGATTAGGTAGATAAGTGGTCATCATACAGATGAAGTTTAGGCCTCCAGTTTGGACCCCACTTCTCCTGGTTTGGATCAGGTACCCTTATTGATGTTATGTTCTCCCCTCCCCACTCACAGGAAATTTTTTAAACACCATGACAAGTTGAGGGAGAGACCATGGGAGGAAAAAAAAAAGCTTTACATTTTAATACACTTAACAGCACTTCTCTGTGATTTTTTAAAAAGGAACCCCACATTTTCACAAATTATGTAGCCAGCCCCAGATGTGTTACTAAGCCAGTTAACACAGTGAGTGAATGGTGCTTAATAAAGCAGGAAAACTTGAGGGAGGTGATGAAAACACAGGTCTCAGAGTTATCCCACTTGAGGGACGAGGAACTGGGGTATTATACCCACTCCCAGAGTACCTCAGCCAGGGGCTGCTGAGAGGAGACAGGAGGTGCTAACTACTCAGCACATCTGGCTTGTCAACAACAGAAAGTCTTTTGGACCAAGCTGAAATGGTGAGGACCAAAGAATGTGTACAGGGTATTGGCTGCCTCTACTAGGAGATGATAACCTCAGAAATTCACGGAGTGATGTAAGAAGTACAGCAAGTAAACATACCATTCACTATGTGTGAGGTTTTAGGAGCACAGAAGAATCTTTGGCTAAGCCTGCCCAGATCATGCTGAGACTGGCCTTGACTAATGAAGAAAGGAGAAAAGAAAACCCCAGGTAGGAGATCTTACTTGTTTTTTATTGCTACTATAACAAACTACCACAAATTTAGTGACCTAAAACAGCACATATCTACTGTTGTCTTACTGTTCTGTCAGAAGTCCGGTACAGGTCTCACTGGGCTAAAGCCAAGGTGTTTGAGGACTGAGTTCCATTCTGAAGGAATTGGTTTCCTCTCTTATTGAGGTTGTTGACAGAATTCAGTTCCTTCTGGCTCTAGGATGAAAGTCCCCTTTTAATTGATAGCTGTCAGTTGAGGCCCTTTCCCATTTTCTAGAGGTTGCCTGCTTTCGTTGGCTTGTGGACCCTACCTGTATCTTCAAAGTCAACAGCAGTGGAGTGAGTCTCTCTCACACCTTGAATCATTCCTGCCTCCTTTTATAGTTGCTTCCACTCCCTTTTTTTCACTGAGGTAAAATTTACATGACATAAATTAGCCACTGTAAAGTCAACAATTGAGGGACTTTTAGTATATTCACAATGTTGCAAACCACCATCTCTATCTAGTTCCAAAACATTTCCACTACTCCAAAGAAAATCCCCTTACCCAATAAGCAATTACTCCCCATTCCCTCCTCTCCCAAGCCCCTGGCAACCACCAATCTGCTTTCTGACTCTACTTACTAGTCTATTCTAGATATTTTATATAAATTGAATCAATAAAATATGTGATCTTTTGTGTCTGGCTTCTTTCACACAGTATAATGTTTTAGAGTGCTTTCATTCCTTTTTATGGTTGAATCACATTCCATTGCATGAATAGATCATATTTTGTTTACCCAGTCATCCATTGATGAACATTTGGGTTGTTTCTTACCTTTTGGGTATCGTGATTAGTGCAGCTATGAAAGTGTGTTGGAATGCCTATTTCCAACTCATTTGGTTATATATCTTTCTTCCACTATTAAGGGTTTATATGATTACATTGAGTTTACCCAGATAATCCAGGGTAATCTCCCTTAATTCCACCTGAAAATATATAATGTCACATATTCACAGATTTTAAGCATGAAGGCATGGGCATCTTTGGCTGTTTTTCTGCCTCTCGCAAGACCTGGGAACAGTGTGCTGGCTTCCAGGAAATACAAACACTTTTGTATTGCTACTACACCAGTGCTTCTCAAATTTGAGAAATATATGCAATTCATTGAAAGAAAAAGAATAATGTCAGAACTCAAAAAAAAGTATGTCCACTAGCCCCCAACTTGAGAGACAGTGCACTGGAGATCAGCTGTCAGTTTGACTATTTTCGTCTCTGACATGGCCAATAACACAATGTAAACCTAGACACCAAGTACCTGCAGCAGGACTGTTTTACAATAATTGTCCTATCAACCCAGATCATATATTATGCTAATTTTTTAGATTATCACCAAATAAAAAGGAATGTTTTTAAATGAATTCATAGAATTCCTATGTTCAAATTTGGGGCCCCTGGGAATCAGTAGACCCCAGTGTAAGAAATGTTTGACCAGTGAGTGCTTGACTGTTTTGTTCATGCCTGTGCTCCCAGTGCCTAGTATACTGCTTGGTGCTTGGAAAGTACTCAAGAACGATTGCTGAATAAATGGATGGATTTTAATATGGGAAATTGGCAGAGGCAGGTGTGTGGGTTGATGCAGGCAGAGGCGTAATTGACCAGGGGTGGGTTTATTTAGAGTGTGTCCTGGACCATCCCTGAGAGTCATTTCAGGGTCCTTATTGTCTCTAGGCCTCACTTGGTGATTAACACATATTGCTTTATGATACTTTAAATCTTCATTCACACAGAGGAGTAGAATGTGCCAAATCCCTGTAAAGGGGCGAAGGCAATGTCAGGAAAAAGTGAATGGTTTAGAAGTGATGTCAGGGAAAAGTTCAGCCCCAGGGCTGCCTCACGCCACAATCTCTATCTCTCTCTTTTCATTTTTTCCCTCTAGGAAGGACTGGGAGGTGCTGCACATAAGATATGAAAGAAAAGATGTCCAAGAAGTCAGGATATTAGAAACAAAATCAAATTGTCCACGAGAATTGAATGTGGAGTAGAAAACTCAAAACTCAGGATATGTTTGGTTGTAGTATCTCATTGCTGAGGGGAAATTGGGAGGATTTGAGTGAGGGTTTTATAGAAAACAAACCCCTCAAACCTGAATGAAGGAAGGGGTCATTGTAGTCTGTTCTTTCTGGAATGAAAGCAGCAAAGGCAGGCAGTGGTGCCAGACAGCATTCCTAAGACTTCTAAGAAGGAAAGACATTTCATTCTTGAAATGTAAACATAATACTTTTCACTTTATTCTTTTAAACACAACTTGGCCCTGAAAGTTGATCTGTCTATTAAAAGGAAAGCTTGCCTTAGCCAAAATGTCTGAATCACACAACTTAAAATGCATTCAACAAATAGCCATTATTTTCTATTCATATAAACATTTCTTTTTCCAAGCTCTAAAAACTTTGAAAACCTTCAGGAATTAGGTTGTGTGGATGTATTTCAAGAGGACTGTCAATGGGAATAAAGATGTGGTGCTTCTTAACACAATTTTATGAAATCCCTTTTCTTGAACAACTTGTATTAATATTTGAATTCAAGTTTAAATATCTCAAGGAGAAATTCTTTGCAACTTGGTAGTTAAAGAGAAAAAGAATGGAACTGTGTTTCCAGACTCTAAACATTTAGACAAAGCGTAAGAGTTGTGAAATTTACATTTAACTTTAACTGGAAATCATGAATCCTCTATCCAAATAGAGTTCAGCCACCTGGAGCAGGTCATAACTCTTCCTGGACTGAGTGTCTCCATCAGTAACAGGATGAAGGTGACCAAGGGGTCTCTTCATTCAGGATTCTGTGAATTTTTTGCGACATGTCTAAAGAACCCAAATGTATTCTATAACCTCAAAGATGTATTTAATCCCAGAAATAAACAATGTCTCCTCCCTTCCAAAATATACACTTTCATTAGAAAAATAAATCTCTCCTAAGAAAGTATGGAAGACATTCTCTTTCATAGACCCTGCTAACATTAGGGCACTAAGTGTTTCCACCTGTACCCAGCAGGGACTTGGCCACTTAATCAAGATGTGATTCTCTAGCTCAGAGCCTAACCAGAGTATGTGTTTTAAAGAAGCAGAGAACTGAACTATGTGGTTAATGGCAAAGAATCCCCAGTCTCCTGAGGACCCCTATTCAACGTCTTTATTGGCAGTGAATGTTTGGAAGGTCATAGGATTTCAAGGACAAATAGACTGCAGTCATAATTAGAAAGGACTGCCAGCACAAACACTCACTCATGCTTTCCTGCTCAGCAAGTCCTCATGGGGCTGTCTCCAGAAAATCCTGTCTGTCCCCTGAGAAACTCTCAGTTGTTGACCTTGTTCAGTCGCCTTCCTTCTCTTTTTTAGTTAATGACCTTGTCTCCAGGTTCCCTCTTTTCTAAATCTTCCTGCGTGGAGCCAGAGTAATATTTCTAAAACAGAAATCGGATGATATCACTTCTCAGTTTTTTCTGGGACCATTCCACGAGATTAAAGTTGAAACTCTCCAGCTTTTAAAGAACCTTCAAAGAACTACATAATATGGTCTCCACCTGCTCTCTAGTCTATGACTGCCAGATTTATCAAATAAAAATAAAGGACCCCCCCCCAGTTAAATTTGAATTTTGAATAAACAACAAATGATGTTTTTAGTATAAGCATGTCTCATGCAATATTTGGGGCATACTCATGCTAAAAATATATTATTCATTATCTATCTGAAATGCAAATCTAACTGGTCCTCCTGTATTTTGTCTGGCAACAGTACTGTAGTTATAATACTCTAATCGTGATTTTCCAAGTGATGTATTGCCTACCCTTGTGCAATTATTCATACAATTTTCACTACTTAAAAGCTACTTCTTCCTTCTCAATCAGAACATTCCTACTCATTCTTTAGATCCCAGCACACCTTCTATAAAGTATCTCTGACAGACAATAGTGGAATTAACCATTCTCTTCTCTGTCCTTTACGTGTCTGCTCTTCTCTGCTCCCACACTGCATTATAATGACGTATGAGTCACCTTCTTCCACTTGACTGAGAGATCCTTAAAATGCAGGACAGACTTTCATCCATCTTTAAATCCTGAGCCCTAGCGAAAGACCTGCATAAGACAGATGCTCAATGAAATGCATTAAATGAATGAAGAGTAAACAACTGCATAATAAAGCATGGTTGTAATTTCAAACACATTCTCCCTCTCTCCATCAGAGTAGAATTATGAGAAGAAAATAATGCAATATTTTTGAATGATTTAAATCTTCTTGAACAAGTAACCACAGGCAGAGGCCTCTGGAACAGGTCATGAAACCACAAAGTAAACATCCCCTCCCCAGAAGTGTTTCCGCCCTTCCTATTCAGTTCAGCCATGGCTGCACTGCATTGAGAGTCCCCATTAGTAGGTAGGATCTCAATATCTCCTGCTTCTCTGCAGTTATTAATCATGTCTACTCCTTTGCAGATGTGAATATTGGAGTGTATTTGTCCTGTATAACTGGTGATTTGTCTTGATTGCCCAGAGCTGCTCTTGACACCAGCCACCCTCCTAGAGTGCTCTGCTAGCCCCTCCACAGTGCTTCTTTCTACTCTGAGCTGTTCAAGGTGCCAGGTCCATTTCTAATACCCCATAGTCAACACCTGTTGTGGACAGGCCAGACACACTTGAGGCAAGCACAACTCCCTTTGAGTTTCATGCCTCCTTATTCATGCCATGTGCTTCCTCCCCACCTGAACTCCTGGTCTTCACCCAGGGTTTTCTCTATGGGGAGTGATGTTCTCCCTAAAGATTGTGCTGCTTTAATAGCACATTCTCCTTGAGCTCCTTAAAGCAGTATACCATCTTGGGCACCTGTAAAACTCTTGTCATTTGTTCATACCATACATTTGTTAAATGAATGAATGAATGAACCTTGCTCATTCAAGAACAATTCATTAAGAATCTAATGAGAACCTGGCCCTCGGCATATGGTAATGGCTACACCATAATTTCTATCTCGAGAAATTTGAAATCTAAGATAGCGACGCTAATAGGGTCAACCTTTCCTGGACATATATTCACCTTCAAAAATAACTTGTTTATTATCCCACAGAAAACATCCGATTGGTGGAATAAAGAAAAAAAATATGTTTAAAGAAGGACACTTTTGACTGCTTATGCATTTGCCTAAAATATAAGCATTATTTCAGAGTCAGGAATTACTCAGACCCACAGTCACTGCCTCACTTTTGTGAATGTCCCTGCAACGCCTTGCAGGCAAGCAAGAGGAAACAGCAATGAAAGTCAAGAGGTCCAGTGAGGATTAAGAAACACAGAGCAGAAGATGTACTTCAAGTCTAAAGAAATGACCAAAAGCCTCCATGTTTGGAACTTGGAAGTTCACATACACTGTGGTACAGTACATTTTTTTTATTATACACATTCTGTGTAGCAAGTACTGTGCTGGCCCTTGACATATATCATATTATTTAAATCTCAGAGCTGCCTTGAAAATAGGCATTATTACCTTCCCTTTTCAGAGGAAACTGCAGCTCAGGGAACATGAGCCTTATCTAAAATCACATAGCTAATAAGGGTCTTAGTATAACTCAAAACCGAATTGCCTCTCCAAAGCCTATGTCTTTTCCACTCCCTAAGCATTCGTCTGACAATGGATGAAAGTTATACACTCAATCAACAAACATTCTGAGGACACATAATGAGTACAGTGAAAGAGTTATAAGTTGAGGTGTTCTCAAGAAAGTATAATACAGTCCTGAGTGCGTATCCAAGGAATCTGGGCTCAAGCACCAAGCCTCCACCAACAAGTCATGTGGTGTTGAGCAAATCCTCTACCCTGGCTAAGTGTCACTTTCCTCAGATGTGTGTCAGTGATGACAATAGCCTCCCTATAATCTCATAGAGTTGGCATGAACACTGGATGAATCAATGTGTGAGAAAACATTTTTGTAAAGTGTCAAATGCTGTAGAAATCTGAAGTGCAAACTGTTTTTTTCTAAGTCTTAAGGTAAGCAGAGACTTGAATAATTACTGGAGGTTTTCTCAAGCAGGAAGCAGAGTAAGAACAGGCAATAAGGAGCCCTGCATTGTGGAGGGCCCCCCTTCTTTCTGCCGGGCACACAAAGGAAGTTGAGTCACCTCTGCTCTGCAAGACCCCCGCAGTCCTGAGGCAATCAATTGAGTCTTCCTGTGAGAAAACGGAAACCCAAATCCTGCTGTCCCCATGTCCCCCTGAGTGCTGGCCCCCTGTGGTTGGCCAAGTCAGCCTCGGGGCAGTGTGGTTCACTTTTGTGGCTCAGCTGACAGAAACAGCCAGCGTGCAGTGTATCCACCAGCCCACATGCCTCTTAGAGTCTATGGTAAAGAGTCAGAGGGACCAGTATGAACCCAGAAACACTAAAGGGACTTCTCTGTGGCCCTTGCCCACGCATGAATTCTCTATTCTAGGGCATGTCTGTCAAGCCCACTGCTTTGGTTTATCTTGCATTTGCCTGCAGTTGAAGACTTGCAGGACACCACTTATGATGAGAATCTCATAAAAGATAGAGGAGAGCTAACTCAAGGGTCATTCTGGAAGTTCAGGCTTCCAATTACTTTGAAATGTGATGAATCCCCCACAGCCCACAGCCTCAAAGGCCAGAGCCCTCTAAGGAGAGCACGAGCATCCCAGAGCCCTGACACAGGCAACAGACAGATCAAACACAGAGACTCACACAGAGTGGACAGAGACAGAGGGGCGAGTGTTCCTTGAGCTGGCTGTCTTGGTCTCACCACCACTGTCTTTTGAGGAGCAAGAGGACAGGAAGTTTCAAGGATGTTTCAAGGTGGTTGTTTAAGAGAATGATTTATTTAGTTATCAACAGAAATAGGATTCAAAGCCTTCCTAGAGGTACCCTCCAGGCCCTTTGTCTGAAACAAAAAGTCTGGGTAGGTGGAACAAAAAGTCTGTGGAGTCCCCTACACCAGGATTCGGCTGCTGAATTAGCTGTGTGCCCCTGTACAAGTCAGTATAAATTCTCTGAGCTTCCATTTATTCTCTGGTTCCAAGGAGATTCTATCTACCTGACCCTAGTTCAGCCCCCACACTGTGGCTGTTGTGAGCATCAAAAATGATGTTTCTAGGAAAATAAATCTATTAGGTTCTCAACTAAAAGATACCATATTATTATCTCTACTGCCATAAGGAGCCTACAGCAGCAAGCTGAACTCAGACTTGATTTGAACTGACCCAGATTGCTAAAGAAATGGTCTGGTGCCAGTGCTTGAAGTTCGAGAGTGGCTGCCTCAGGGTCTCAGGTATAGAGTGGAGGTTGGAAGGCAGGATCAGACTCCAGCCCTTGGAGTGGGTGTCAGAGTTCTATTTAACAAGCTGCTGCTGCAGGCAGGGCTCCAGAATCAATTGTAAAGCAATTTTGGCAGGATTACAGGCAGAAATATCCACAGCATATCCTCAGAAGGTGGGACTGACCCTCTGGCTACAGACTCTTTTTCTATATCCTTCCCTGCTCAGGTGAGGACCCCAAGAAACCCCAGCCTTGTGCATGTACATTGCGGCCGCTGGCAGTGCTAATCTTAAGTTTATTGCTGTTTCCATAAATCCACTACTTTTTTTTTTTTTTGAGTGGTATGCTCACAGCCACTGCAGCCTCCACCTGCTGGGCTCAGGTGATCCTTCCACCTCAGCCTTCCAAGTAGCTGGGACTACAGACACACGCCACCATGCCCGGTTAATCCATTACTTTTTTAACCTGGTATTATGGGTTGAATTATGCCCACCCCCTCCATTAGGATTGAAGTCCTAATCCCCAGTACCTTAGAACGTGACCTTACTTGGAAATAGGGTCTTTGCAGACTTAACCAAATTAAGATGAGGTTGTTAAGGTGGACCTTAATCCAAATGACTGATGCCCTTATACAAGGGAGAAATTTGACACAGATACAGACATGGACAGAAGAAAGGTGATATGAACAGACATGGGAAGAAGATGACCAGGTGAAGACAGGTGGTTGCAGTAATGAATGTATAAGCCAGTGAACACCAAAGATCATAGCAAACCACCAGAAGCTAGGAAGAGGCAAAGAAGGATTCTACCCAGTGTCTCAGAGGGAACATGGCACTGGTGACACCTTGATCTTGTACTTCCAGCCTTTAGAAATGAGAGACATTTCTGAGCCACCCAGTGTGTATCTTTGTTGCAGCAACCCTAGGAAACTAAGAATTTGTTTGACTTGGGTTCAACATATGTTTACTGAGCTCTGTGTAGTGGGTAATACAGAGAGATAAATAGACAACTACAATATTTTCTGAAAAGTGTGTTGGTAGATGTATATTCAGAAAAGAGAGTTTGGGAATGTCGTCTTAGAAGAGACAATGACTGACCTAAATTTTTCTTATGTAGGAAAATGCAAGTAACTTAGGTTCCATTTAATTTATAATCATTATTTTCAAGACCAAAAATATCTTTTTTGCAATTATGAAGAATGTATGTGGTCCACCAATGACTAGTCTGCATAGAATTAAAGAAATAGATGCTAAAACTATAAAATGAATTAAGAAAAAAATTCAAAGAACTCTGGTCTCTGTTGAATTAAGATGACTCATCTGCCTACTAAAGTATGTAAAAATCACTACAGCTATATGTTCAAAATTACTAAGACTATATCTTTAAGATATCCTATAATTCACTCTTTTTTACTGATCCAGAGTGACATTCCACTGGTTCTGGAGTTTGCCTGAAATGTCTGTTTAGGCTCCTGAAAGCCATTTTCATTGGAAGCTTTTTCTTGCCTTCTGCACTTTCTACTGTCATTTAGACAATACTCTCTTGTGCTCCCCAACCACATTTTCATTCCTCCATAATAGATCTATCCCATTGCATTGTGCCAGTCACATGTCAAACACTTACATGCCATGTGAGCTCTTTGCTACAGGGACTGATCTTTCCCTTCCCTGTATTCCTGAAGTGCATTCCTGAACCTGGCATGGAGTAGTGTTTAATGAATGCTTGTTGGGGGAATTATCCAAAGGCAACCATCCCCAAATGGTCCAGGTCACTGCTTCTCACTGAAATACACAATTTCTTGGGATATGGAGGACATGAATTTGGATTTGAAGAGCATGTGTCTAGTTAGTGATGCATACATGCTCATAGTAGGATTATATGATTTCTTGACATTTGTTTAGTTTGATCCAATTAACAATGCCTCATTGTCTGGTTCACATGCGCTAGATAAGGGAATGTGAATGGAAAGATGGTCGTGCTTGCCTTAGTTTATGCGTATCTATACCTAATTAGTTCACAGAAAGTTTAATTTTAAAGAATGCCTTACAGATAAGGTAATTCTCATGTCAGGTTGAATATGGTACAAAACTCATGGGCTCTTTGACTCGAACCTAAAATGAATTTCAGCATGGTCAGCAAAGTTTTAAACAGAGCTTATAAGAGAAAGAAAAGGGGAGAAATATAGAACATGCCTCAGCATAGGGATCTTAGAGAAAGACCACGTTTTTGCTTTTTACACAAAGATAGATGTAGCTACCTTGTTACTGTTATACTAATGAGGGTGGTGCTCAGATAACTGCTTTTCTGGAGAGATTGCTATCTCTCCACCTCTGAAAGGCAAGGAAGGTGGGCTGTTCCAGAACACGCATTTTGTCTTCCACAGGAGAATTGCCGAACTTGGGAATATACAAGTTCATGGGCTAAAAGTGGGCTTGTTATCATTTTATGGTTTTTGATTCCCAGTCTGGGAACCACCTTAATGGAATTTTTCTTTGGTGAGCTGAGAGGGTAGGGTGAATTCCACATTTAATTCACATCCTAGTCAGCAGGGCAGTTTGGCCTGCCAACAAGATGTCTGGATGCATTCTTACTAAAAACTAAAAAATTGTATAAGAAATGTATCTATCTGTGTCTAACTTACCTGCCTCAATTCCATCTCCTTTCATTTACAGGAAAAGAAACTGAAGCCAAGAGAGCAGAGCTCTGTGCTTAAGAACTCCAAGTTGGGACTCAGATCAACACCCAGTTCTCATTAGTGAGATCCTGAGAAGTTACTTTCTCTTCCTGAGCCTTTATCATTGACTTTACTGGTAATAAAGTAAATAACTCTTAGCCCTGATCACCATTATCAAAGTCACACAACTATTTAATAGCAGAGTTGGGACAATGAGCAAAGTCTCCTGACTCAGCATTTTGAAACATATCATTTGATTTTCCATGTAAAGCTTTATAAAATAACAACAATAATAACAATAATTATTTTAATACTTATAGTGAAATGCACTGTGATATATATAAATATGTGTATTATTATTTAACTATGAAAAAGCTCATAAAGAAGATACTGTATTTTCTTTTCAAATGAGAAAATTGAGGCTCAAAACTTAGAAGTTGCCTAAGAGTACATGGCTAGTGATAGGTAAAGTCAGGACTCAGACCTGGATCCTTGGTCTCCCCACCTCCTCATAAACTCCCTGGAAGACATCCCCACTTCTCTCCATGACCTTATGCCAACAACATATTGATTTTGGTGCAGTGTTTAGTGTAGAGCTGTAGTGTTGCCTTTATATTCTGGACTTTTAAAATACTAACAGGTTAAATTCACAAGTTTGCTGCAGCAAAAGTTTTATCTGCTTAAAAGTCCCTTTCTTAACATGATCCTTTAAATGTATTATCCCATCTTAATGAGCAGATGGAAATGTGAAATATACTGTAGCTCTACAGTTCACCAATATCAATTTCCATTTATGTTCAGTTGTGTAGTTTTCTATATATTTACCAAAAATGACATATGTCATTACCTATCAGTCTGCTGCACCAACCTCATGTCTTTCCCAGATTGCCAGCAACTTTATGGGCAAGCAGGTCACCTGAGGGTTTTGTTAGAATGCAAGCTCTAATTCAGTAGATCTGGGATCCCCCCTGAGATTCTGTGGCCCACACTCTGAGTAGCCTAGGTCTATAATTCCAGTCCCTGTCTGCCCCTGGAGGCAGTCACCTCCTTCTCCTTTGGGGTCCACAGCCCCTTGGTGCAGCTCCCCCATTGTGCTTAATGGTTTTCTAGCCTGATCACCTCCAGGACCAGCTAGAAGCACCCTAAGGACAGGGATACGGCCTCACATCATTTTCCCTGTAGATCACAGGTTCCTGGGGGCAAAGGTTGACCCTGTTGCATCCCACTGTATGGAAACATCCAGGATGGCACCTAACAGGTGGTAAATGATCAACAACTGTTTGTTAGATAAATGTATAGATGAATCCTGCATTTCCCCCTCAGTGCCCAGCATATAGTAGGTTCCCCCCAAAAATTGTTTGTACAGTAAAATTCCTTGTAGCCAGGATGTTATGAAATATAGCTATATTACAACTACCTGTTTTGACATATTTATTCACCTATTCATCAAATGTTTAATGAATGACTGCTCTGTACCAGGCACTGGGGACAGTATAATAAATAAATAAAGTCCCTGCCTTCTTGTAGCTTACATTCTAATAACAGTCATACTGCTCTGAGTACTTACCATGTGCCTGTCATTAATACTAAGTGCTTGATGTACATTAAAAATTCATTTCTTACAACAGTTTTGCAAGGCAGGCCCTGCTAATATCCTAATTTTACAACCGAGGAAACTAAGGCTCTGGAGGTTGAGCAAGTTGTTCAAGGCCACACAGTTCATCAGTGTTGACACCAGATTGCAATCCCAAGCAATCTGGGTCCAGTTCACTATTCAACCTGACTGAAAGGGACAAGTGGCAAAAGAGTAAGCAAATAAGTAGACAAGATTATATAAGATGGAAATAAGAAGGAAACTAGGAGGAAGATGACATGTAGTTAAAACAAATAAATAAATAGGAAGCCTGAAAACTTCCCAAGTGAGGGTAATCAAGGGAGAAAGTATGAACCAACACCCCTTTCCCTGAACCCCATCTTGCCCTTCAGCTAATGCCAACCCTTCCATTTGGGGTTCATTTCAGTGACATGTGTAGGGAAAAATAACAAAGAATCTTGGAGTCAAAAAGAGGTTGCTTGATTATCTTTCTTACCTAAGAAATACAATAACGTCAATCATTTATTTATTCCACGTGTTGACAGAGCACCTGCTCTGTGCCAGGCACCATTCTAGGCATTTGGATATAAGAGTGAACAAAACAGCCAAAAATCACTGCCCTCCTAGAGCCTCTCACCTAGTAAGGGAGAGGGACATCAAACTAGCTAACTAATCAGATAAATAAATAAAGGTGTGAGCACATAAGTAGACATAAAGAGTACGTATGTGAAAAATAACGTGGAAGGAGGATAAGGAATGTCAGAGTGGGGGAGGAGTGCCTAACCAATGCCTAATCAAGACCTAATTAATGTTGTATATGCTTCCTCTTCTCTCTCAATATTGGTCGGTATCATGGGATGCTTTCCCAACCACTATGCTGTTTACTTGTTCAGCACATCCAACACATATTTCTTTAGTTTCTTTAGCATGTACCATGTGTCAGACACTGCTACCTTCCCATGACGGCTGTGTCCTTCCGCAAAGAGTCACAGCTCTCCTCCCTCCAAGTGTGTTATCAATCTGTCACTCTCCTTCCCAGACTGAAAAAAAGTGAAAGAAAGAAGAAATCATATTTCCATCAAGCATTGATTCAGGACTAGCTAGTGAGCCCCTAACAACCCTAAACAACGTGTTCACCGCATGTACTATCAAATATTTCCACAACCATGATTTCCCATGGCATCCAACAGTCACGTAATGAAGGTCAGGCAGGAGCCATTTCATTCATTTCATTTATATTGTACCCTTTTGGAATGGGATCTGAGGAAGTTTATAAAAAATAATAACCAGTAAGATTACTATGACCATTTCGCAGACCAGGCAACAGTCTAAAGAAAATCTGTGGGACTTGCACGACAGCCCTCCGTAAGCAAAAAAGCTGGAATCGAAACCCAGGTCTTCTAACTGCAAACCCATGCTTTCCTTCTACCACACACAGTTGCCATGTAGAGTCCATTGCCAGGTCCCCTAGGTTCCTGAAGGTACAATGATGGAGCAGAAGTAGCTCTACTCTCACTATGCATAAACTTCAGTAAAGACCGTAAGCCAAGACTGAAAACATCTATAATAGGAGACAGACAGTGATGCTTTGGGAGCAGTCCATGGAAGTTCAGAAGAGCATGAGTTTATGTATATGGACTATTTAAAGGGACTACTTAAAAGCAAGAAAAAATATTCCAGGTTGAAGGAATGTTAATTGGCCAACGTGTTAGAAAACACTGGGCATTCGCCAAAAACATCAACGCATCCCCTTTACTCTCCCTTATTACCATAAAAGACTGGCTTTCCCAAACTACTGTAAGCCAGAAATTTCTCAGAGAATGCTCTTCTGGTTCTCCTTCACATCTGGCTTAGAACAGGCTTCCAAGTAGAGTAAGGGGTATGGGAAGAAACAACCATTTGTTGAGTGTCTACTGTATACCAGAAATCTGTTGAGTGCTCCACAAATATTGTATCATTTAGTACTCACAATATCTCTGTCAGGTAAATACTATTCCCCATTTTATAAATGAAGAAACTGAAGTTCAGAGACTAATTGATGTGCCCCAAATCAAACAACTAAAAAGCAGAGAAATTGATTTGAACTCAGGGCCTTTGGAAGTAAAGGCCAGATCTCTCTGTGACTCTACACTGAAGCATGTTACACAGCCAAAGATCAAGAAGTGTCTGTTCTGTGAACACTTATGAAATTGTGAACAAATAACTCAGCATCTGGTAAACAATCATCAAGTAAAGGAGATCTAAATTAAATTTACTAAGTCACAAGAAAATATTACAAATATAGAAAAGTATACAATCTAATATATCCAAGTATAAATTCTGCAATATTTTTCCACACAGTAGAAATGTGTCTTTAATCGCCATATTTTTTAGCAGGAAGGCAGCTAAGCTATGGAGAATCCTGTTTAAGTTTGTGTCTATCAGATCCCACAAAAGCAATTATGATCTTCCATTGATTCATGAATGTGAATGTGGACATCATAAAATATTTACACAAACACATTGATTACTTACATTTATAAGCCTATGGGAAGCACCAGGCTGCTCTTTAGCACAATGTTGGAAGAAATAAGGTTCTTTGCAAATACAGTAATCAGCCCATATTCACTACTCATTAGACTGACTCTTGAAATAATCTTCAGTTTGTTTGCAAAGATGATTCACATCTGCACCATCACAGCTGTGGTGGAGGCAGAGTGGGTGTGTGTAGGAAAGTGTGCTTTGGGCTGAGATCAACTCTGCCTCTCTTAGTGCTTAGAGTGGAAGTGAGGTATCACCAGAGGTTTTAGCACATTGTTGTACCCTTCAATAGAAAATTGTAGCAGAAGATATTAAGCAAGTTATCTTCTCACCTTTTATCCCTGCCTTTATTTTATTTGGATTCTGATGGCAAAATGCGTTTGAAACTATCAAATTCCTAGAGGGTAATTAGTAAGACTGTAGATTCAATGCTTATAGGTACACATCGCAATTAATTTGTATTTCAAACTATCAAAATGGCATAAACAGTTGTTATTTGTTTATGATGTCAGTCTGAAGGTTCTAGAATTTGTAAAACATCCCTGCCTGAGTGAGCAGTCAGAAAAAAAAAATGGAGAGATAAAACTTAGACTTAAAGATGAGTTAGAATCAGTTGTACATATTTCCTGGATTTAAATTTTCCCAGCTCTATAGGGAAAAGTATTTGCAACTTTTGTGTAGGCCCCCTTCCCTCTCCCCCCACTTCTATAAACCAGCTTTAAAAAAACCTGGCCAGGAGTGCTGATTCATGCCGGTAATCCCAGAACTTTGGGAGACCGAACAGAAGAATCGCTTGAGTCCAGGAGTTCAAGATCAGTTTGAGCAACATAGTGAGACTGCATCTTTACAAGATAGATAGATTAGATAGACACATAGATGGTGATAGATAGGTAATAGATAGACAGATAGATAGATAGATAGATAGAAATTAGCCAGGCATGGTGGCATGCGCCTGTAGTCCCAGCTATTTGGGAGGCTGAGGTGGAAAGATAGCCTGAGCCTAGGAAGTCGAGACTGTAGTAAGTCGTGATTGTGCCACTGCTCTCCAGCCCAGATGAAGAGTGAGACACTGATTTTTTTAAAAAAATCTAATGACTATTCTAACGTCAAATGCAAACCTTATCCAGAAATATGAATGAGAAAAATTATACTCATCTTCCACTGATGCTTGTAAGTTGCCAAAGTCAATGTAAGGGGGGTGTGTGTGTGTGTGTATGTGTGTAATAGATGGACTGAGGAGCGGAGAGGGTGGGAGGATTAAGGATTCAATTCAAGTGGAATTCAAATTTCAGTTAGGAAGTTGACTGCTTTTGAAATCGAATGACAGGGATCACTACTACCAAATGGTCACTGCAAATAAAAAGTTCAGCTGTAAAAGTAAAAGCCATTAGAAATTATTTCTTGGCACAGCCTCTAAAAGTAAGTTAAAGTCATAACAGTAAAAAATGAATAGTATTTGAGTACCTGCTGGTGCCAGGTAACATGCTAACAACCATCTATGCTGGATTGGGGTCCCTAGAATCAGACTCTGAGACAGAGAGTTGCATTGGGGAAAGTTCTTGGGAGATACACCTATAAGAAAATGAAGAAGGTGGGTTTGAGGAGAAAGAGAAACTGAGAAGCAATGCAGTTACCCCTGACCCCTCATCAGTTCTGGATCTGGAATGTCCTTTCCCAGCATCCCAACTTGAGACAGAGAGCCTGACCTTTGTACTCCTGCATCAGTCATCCATGACAAGATTTGTCCTCTGGAGAGGATGAAACCTTGATTAAGGCCATTCCCTCCCAGTGGCCAAGGGCAGTTCCTACTGAGGCGAACCTGCAGCAGCAGCAACTAAAATTCTCAGAGCTGGAAGGCTGGTGTGTCGGCCTTGGAGGGGGATCCAGGCTGAGCAGCACCGTCTTCTCTTAATCCACCCCTTGTGGCATTCAGATCCACCTGCTTCCTGAAGTAAGTTTACCCCAGGAGAGGACAGCTTCTTCAGGATTCTGATTTATCTCATTCCCGGAAAAATCTTAAAAGAGGGAGATATTGGGATAAAATTTAATTCCTACCGCTGCTGTTTATCTCCTGGCTGTAGTTGACATCCCTCCTCCCTCTCCTCCAGGGTATCAGTCAGGGTTCTCTAGAGAATCAGAACTGATAAAAGATAATCAGGTAGATAGATATATGATAGAGAGATAGAGAGATAAATAGATAGGTAATAGATAAATAGATTGATAGATGACAGTAGAGATACATACATACACAGGGAAGGAGAGAGAGAAAGAGAATGAGAGAGATTATTATTATTATTATTATTATTAGAGTTGGAGTCTCACTCTGTTAGCCCAAGTTGCACACTCACGGCTACTCCATAGTCGACCTGCTGGGCTCCAGCAATCCTTCTGCCTCAGCCTTCCAAGTAGCTGGAACTACAGGCACGTGCTACCACGCCTGGCGAATTTTTGATTCATTGTAGAGACTGGGTCTCACCAAGTTGCTCTTGTTGGTCTCAAACCTGCAGGCTCAGGTAATCCATTCGCCTTGACCTCCCAAAGTGCTGGGATTACAGGCTGAGCCACTGACCCCAGCTTACTGATTTATTTTAAAGAACTGGCTTCAGCAATTATTGAGGCTGTCAAGTCCAAAATCTGCAGTTTGGGCCAACAGGCTAAAGGTCCAGGGAAGGACTGATATAGGAGTTTGAATCCAAATGCCATCTGCTGACAGAATTCCCTCTTCCTTGGTTAAAATCAGTCTTTTTTTCTCTTAAAAGCAACTGATTTGATGAAGCCAACCCACATTACGAAGGGAAATCTACTTTACTAAAAGTTTACTGATGTAAATGTTCATCTCATTTTAAAAACTACAACAACAACACCTTAACAGCAATATCTAGACTAGTATTGGACCAAATATCTGGGCACCATGTCTACTCAGATGCACATAAAGTTAATAATCACCTCCAGCATCTGTTTTAGTTTCCTGTCATTCTTGCCTCACACCTTTGCTGGTCACCAATGGGTGACTCAGACTCACATCCTTGAAGGGTCTGAGCCCTTGTCTACCTGGTTTCCAGACTTTTCTCAGGTGTGACTGCTAGTCTTGTCAATTTACAATCATTAAATTGGTAATGGCGCACCAAGAGATGTTCCAAGGAATGAGAGACTTCAAATCTATTCTTCCTTAACCTCATTGTCTAGCAATAGCCTGACCAGGGTCAATTATTCCTAACATATCATAACTCCTTATCTTGCTTCCTATGTCCTTGGCACTTTGTTAGTGACCAGGAGACACCGCAGCTTTAAGTTCAATGGGATTCTTAATGTGTCCACTAGAGGAGGCACTTCCTTTTGGGGATTAACGTCCTTATTATCATTGTAAGCGAAGTCTCCTATCCTCAGTTTCACCCGTCTCCTCACCTCATCCAATATCCACCATCCACAAACTCTTCTCTATTCAGCAGACAGAATGATCCTATTAAAACATAATCTCATCATGTAAGTCTTTTGCTTAGAACTCTTTAATGGCTTCCCAAAGCATCAGAATAATAATCAAAGTTCTTTAAATGCCTGTAAGATGTTTGATAATCTACTCTCCAAACCTCTCACCTCTCTGTCCTTCTGGTATTATCTCCTGCTCACTCTACCAAAACCATCTTGCCTTTCCTCAAACAATACAAGCCCATTCCAGCCTCATGGTCTGTGCACAGGCTCTTACCTATGCCTGGGCCCCACTTAATCACGTTTTCCCACAATAGAATGTAAGATCCTGAGGACAAGTATGGTTTGGTTATGTACTGATCTAACCTCAGCACCTAGAACAGTACCTGGTACATAATTGGAGGTCAGCAAATATTTTCTGGAATGAATGCTTTCTGGTTACTTTTCATATTTTATCTTTTAATCTTTGTATTTAAACTAACAAGATTCATGTGAGTTATTGGAAGGTGCTATTTTATTTAATCCTCAGAGTAATTCATTGGGATAAGATACCATTTTTCACTGTATCTTATAATGGAATTGAAGTCTGGAGTGGTTATGTAACTTGGCTGAAGTTACACAGCTAGTGAGTGTCAGAGATGAAAATAGGACTTCGGTCTGCCTATTCCAATGCCCTTATCCAAAATACAGAACTACATCTTCAGAGTAAAAGGACCATGAGAGAACACTAGAGCTTGCCCTGATACTGTGAGATCCTGGTCAAGAAGTCCAGATGTCAGAAGAAGCACCTGTCCTTAGACTAGGAGGAAACAAGGGGCATTTTAGGGGATAAGAGGGGAGAATTTAGCTTCCAACAGAGGGAGACAACCTTATGCAAAACAGAAACAAGATCCCAAGCAGAGGAAGAAACAAATATTCTAGCACCATCATTAATACAAATGGAGTATAAGCTGCTAGGGCAGTGAGCTGGGAGGAGGCACCGTGAAGCCAACAGCAATGCTGCAAGTTACTTAACTTCATCTTAATTTTCATATACATGAAACAAGGATGTGGTATTCACCTTGCATGACTATTGTAAGGATTCTAGATAATTAATATTAATTACCTAGTGCACAGGAAATCTTCCAAAAATAAAGCACACTCGCCATTATGTTCATGTTATAGATTTTTCTGGCTTTGTGGACTTGTCAAAACTAGCTCCAATGTGGTCTTTACTGACACCAGCAGGCCAGGACGGACAAAGTGGAAGACAGAGGTCCTGCCAGTACCCCTGGGGGTGTTGTCTCACTGGTTGTAGCCATGTAACCATAAAGGCAAGGTTTCAGAAACCTCCAGAACAGAAGCCAGGTGACTTTTCTCTGGTCTGTGACCAGAGACTGCAGAACCAGTGGTAAAGCATAAACAGAAGTCAGAAGAGAGTGTGAGGAGGGGTCCCTGCGAACCCAGCCCACCGCTGGGAAGCTCCTCAATGTGGTTTCTCATCAATGGAAACTCAGTCATGTCCCTCCTGCCCACAAACACTGTACAGTCTTACATTAGCAGGCATTGCTCAAACACACTGCACCCAAACAGCACTGGTTGCTGGGATCTCAGAGATAAGTCACACACCATTCTCACCTTCATAAGCCCGTAGAACAGGGGAGCAGAAAAATGGCAAACAGATCAATACAGTGTTCCAGAAACTCTGCCTACGTGTGTGGGGATGATAGAACAGGGAAAGGATAGAGCAATTTAGGCTCCCTGAGGCAAGAGGAAAGGAATGTCAATTTCCCAAAAGAAAAGAGACCCTCATTACCATGAGAAGAGGAAAGAGATGCTAAAAATCCTAAATAGACAGATGTCCACAGCATTAATAATAAAGTACCAAGTTTTTAAATGTTACTTTTTCATAAATTAGAGCACATTAAAGGTTATTCCCAACATAATGTCACTCTCACTCGCATACTAATACGTATCCCAAAGTGGGAAAGGAAGAAATGGAATTAGAGTGAACTGGGGATGCGGATGGGAATGGCATCCACTTGATGTTCACTAAACCCTAAGCCTTGGGCACTTTGCTGGCACCTGGGAGGAGATCAGGGGTAAGATGACTGCATATTACCTGCCCTGTGTCACCTCAAAAGCAGGACTGAAATGACCAGACCAGGGCAGGCAACTCAGCCACCAAGACCTCAAGCCATTCAGAAATGGGGTCTGTAAAAATAGGACCTTCTAACTCCATTCTGAAAAACCACAGTTTGATTTTTCCTTGATTTTTGCCAACTTCCAGATCAGGAAAAGACATTTTGCTCAACAAAATTGATATCTGAGTCTGTCAGCCTACAGCATCCCACCACCTACAGGAAGGAAGGACCCATATCAGACGCTCACCATGACTGTTGAGATTTTCGGATTCTGTTTGGGGACTGTGGGAATTTGTTTCATGATCTTCTTGGGGAAAAAAAATAAAATAAAATAAATAAATTGGTGGCGTTGCAACTGCTGTTGTTTTGAAATGTTTCGGTTTTATTTTGAGTCTTGTATTTTATGAGTATCTGTTTCTACATTTGGAGCTCATGCAATATGCATGGTTTCTTTATGAGATGTGATATGCATTTGTGGAGACTGCATTGCCTGCCAGACTTTGTTGAGAAAATACGTTTCAGTTACACCTGACCGGAAAACCATCTGCCTGTGCCGCATGGACACATGGCCGATGCTGGGACTGGTATGGGAAGCCCCGAAGATTGCTCAAGGATTTCTCAAGTAAAAGACATCCCAGAAGAGTCCAGACTCAGTGCCTCAGACTGTAATCCCAGCACTCTGGGAGGCCAAGGCGAGTGGATTGCCTGAGCCTGAGGGTTCAAGACCAGCCTGGGCAACTTGGCGAGACCTCATCTCTACAATAAAAAAAAGGACATCCCAGAAAAGAAATGGTTCATGACAGTTGAAGAATACTTACTATACATATCGATTTTTAATGATTTTTTTTTTCTGGAAAAGTGACAGGCAAGTAAAGGTGTTGCAAGACAGCAAATGATACCCAATTGCTAAAAGTTATATGAGGAGTAAACACAGAAGCAAAATTATGGGGTACCCATCCTAAAACATAACTCTAAAACATGGTGAAAATTATTACTGTTGCTCCTTGCTTCATGTTTTTATTGCCTAACACGAGTTCAGGCACACACTGGGTACTCAATAAATGGTAGCTATAGCCTTGCTGCTCTTAATACTATATTTGAAACTTCAGTGCTTGGCTGAGGACCCAGGACACAGTAGGTACCTAGTAAATGTCTATCAGATGAATGAATGAATGGCAGTCAGAAAAGGCATTTGGCCACCAACTCCTCGCCAGGTAATGGCACTCACACTCTTTCTCTTGCCTCAGCTGCAAAGATCCAGAAGACGGGCTGGGAAGGAAACACTCCCTTGAGAAGGTGACCCCATCAAATCTGCAGAATACAGAGTTCTGGCAGAAATAATAGCTGTAGACACTGTATGTGAAACAGGCATTGGAGTGACGTTTTCCAGCAAGTCCCCTTAAGTCCTTGAAGTTCCTCCCTGTTGGGTCCTGGGCAAATTTGGCAGTGGGCTGCAGGCTGTTTCACAAACTGTACGAGATGCTGATGGAAAAGCTCAGCTAAAAACACACTTTGTACATGCAGCGCACACCCATACTGCCTTTAATGACCGTCCAAAGGGAAAGGAACTTGTTGTTTTGTTCTGTTGCACTGAGCCTACGCCCACATCCTGTGCAGGTCAGGTCAGCAGCAATGCCTAGTGGGGAACAGCGGACGCCTCTGGGGTTCCCATCCTTTCAAGCCTGCAAATGAGAAGTGAAAATAGATTTCTCTTCTCTCCCTTTTACCCTTCTTTTCTCTATCTTGTTTCCTCTCCATGTCTCTCACCATTTTGGAATCCTCGGTGGTTCTAAATGACAAAGTGAGTCCTAAGACGGTCACGATGGTTTTTTTTTTAAAAAAAAGGCAATCATCATCTCATAGGCACCAAGAAGGGCTAGGTGATTTCCTTACATTGACCTCAATCTACATAAGGTAGACTGTATTACCCTCATTTTAGATGAAAAAACTGAGCCTAGAAAGGCTAGCAAATAGTGAAATTTAAATTCGAACCCAAATGTATCTAACCCCAGTGAACAGGCTTCTCTAAGCTCTAGTACTTCCTATGGAGGGAGATGAAAGACCAGGAATTCGATATTTTGCCATAAAGGACTTAGAGCTCTGGTTTTAAAAACACTTGGAAAAGTTTTTAAACAACTGAATGGTTTGGTGTTTCCTCCCTTTTCATATTTTCCATGACAGGATCCATGCACTTGATCCAGTCAAAAGAACATTTTGACCAATTCCCTTATGGGTTCTCAGCTTTTTCACATACTGTCTCCTGAATTCTTTTTTCCATCTCTGGAACGGGGTAAATAGCTCAAGCAAAAGAGCAAAGAACATTGGTTCAAACCCCTGCTTCAGAATGGATATGCTTTATGATCTTGGAAAAATTCTCTCTGGGATCCTCAGTCTCCATGACTGTCAGTCAAGAACTAAGCAATTCCACCACCTTACAGAGTTTACACATGAATTACATGTCCTCCCACAATATAAGCCTGAAGAAGACAACTTAGTTTCATTGACTAAGAGATAGAACTTTGGTAGTGATCTTTTTCCTCATACCACAGACCATACCTTTCCCCAAATACTTTTCTGTGGACCTTGTCCTTTTGAGCAGAGTTTACTTCAAAACCCGAAGCTCACCCCTGGCAAGGACTACAGAGCCTTGACCTTCTAGGAAATTCTAGGAAGCCCAAACTTTTTATGCACTTGTATGATTAATATTATTATATTTGAGTCAGAGTCACACTTTGTTGCCCAGAATGGAGTGAAGTGGCACACTCATAGCCAATGCAGTCTCGACCTGCTGGGCTCAGGTGATCCTTCCTCTTCAGCCTTCCAGGTAGATGGAACTACAGGCATGCACCACATACCTGGCTAAGTTTTTGATTTATTGTAGAGATACAGTCTCTCCAAGTTGCCCAGGCTGGTCTCGAACCCATGGGCTCAGGCAATCCTCTTGCCTCTGCCTCCTAAAGTGCTGGGATTACAGACATGAGCCACCATGCCCAGCATATGCACTTGTGCTATAACAGCAATTCTACCCCCATACCCTTGTCCATTGAAGGTTGATGGTAGCCTTAAACAAGCCCAGCTCTATCATATCCACCCAACACTGCAATTGGGTTGTTGATGCTGTACCTTAGGGAAAAGCTAAAGCCTACTCTGTTCTCCTAGCATCACCCCTTGTCCTCACAGCAAAAATGAAAGAGCATGAATTTTGAGGTCAGAAAAACCTGAGCTTAAATCCTGGCCCTGTGCTCTTCTCTAGCTATGGGATCTTGGACAAATTATTCATCATCACTGGTTTTATAGTTTTGATGACTGACCATACAGATGTAAGCCAACTGACACACAAGAAATACTCCTATGTTTGTTTTTTGTTAAGTCCCTTTAACTTTCCCATAAGATCATTGTGCAATGTCCAGCATTCTTTATAGTTGAATTCATTCAAATCAAGACATATTAAGTAAGGAACATTATTTGAAGGTGATGAGCATATAAAGAACTCAATAAATATCAGTTGTTGCTGTTATTATTATATTATCATCATTGTTATTATCATCACCTACTATTTGCAGAGCCTCTTAAACCTAAGACCTATACCAGGCAATTGATAGATACTATTTCTAATCACTGTAGCCCTACAATGTAGGCATAATTGTCCTCTTTTCTTTTGCAAGGAAATTGAGGCTCAAGAGACAACGTGATGAACTCAAAGCCACACAGCTAGTAAGTGACCAAATCAGGATTGTCTAATTGGATCTAACCAACTGATAATCCCCCTTGAAAACTCAAGTGAGAAGAAAACAGAGAAAAAATAAGCAGATGATATGATTCCAGCTCACCTATGAGAGTGCTTGGAGAGGAAAGGTTAAGTGCACCCAGCATGGACCAGTGCTGCAAGACTGCAAAAAATCTAGCACAAACCTGATGGGAGAGAGAGAGAGAGATGTTATACACTTGGGAGCCAAGGAAGACTTCCAGGACACAGTGGGCTTGAGCTGTACCTAAAAGTATAGGGAACAAAAGGCAACTTTCAGGAGCCTGGCCAAGAGGGAATAGGTTGACAATGTTGGGAGCAACTTCCAATACTAACTAAGCATCTACTGTTCTGCTCGGGGAAGATAGCATGCACATGAACTCTTTGAATCACAAAAGAACCATCCAGCAGGTATTTTTTATCTTCATTTTATCTAGGAAGAAGCATAGTCATACAAATAATAAGTCATGAAAACAAAGGTGGTAATGGGCAGGGTGTATTCAGGAAATGATTTTACCTTGGCACATTACTTGAAAATCTCTTTGCCATAGACTCATGAAGGAGAAATGACCAGGTCACCTTCACCTGAGTGCATCACACAGTTTCAGGATTTTATCTCTTTCTCAGTATTTACCTGCCCTGTCTAGGTGTTGGACTTCACATACAGAACAAAGATGTTCATTCTTTTTTGATTTAATATTGAGGATCTTGATATAATTTCATTCATTCCCTCAGTAGGAGAAGGTCTATGAAGGAAAAGGAACTTTCTCCTACAGTGTGGCTCCTGTCACAGATGCTGGGACACAACAATCAATCAATCCCAAGACCCTGCCTTCAAAAAATGCTCTGACATGGCTCCTGAACTCATCTTAAATATAGTAAGCGTAATAAAGAGTGCACTGAATCTTAATTACAGCACAGAGTAAACTTAGCTATACTATGTTTCATTGTCTACTTTTCTTGATTGTCCAATCTGTAACCCACTGACCAGTCATAAATACTTATAATTATTTTCTTTCATCATGATCAAAACCACTAATGAGAGTAATTACTGCAGAGTATAGTTAACATGAATCAAGCTGGCATGAAGCAAATCATATCCTACTCCCCATTTTGGCTTTCCTCTGAGTTCATCAGTCTTCTTTTGGTTTTGTTTCCCAAGCCAAGATCCACCCAATTTGCTAAAATGTTTGAGTTATCTGATTAGGCCACACCCTTCTATGCACTCTGACATTAGACAGGGTAAATATAGACAATAAGTGAATGTTTCCATAGATTCATATTTGGTTGATCAGATCTCTGATTATTTCCAAGTCCCCTGTAACCAACTAGACTTTCTCTTCTCTCCTCATCTAAGCTTAATTGTATGGCTTACTCACTAATCATCAGAGAAATGCAAATCAAAACCACATTGAGATACCACTTAACCTAACCCCAGTAAGAATGGCCATCATTAATAAATCAAACAACAACAGATGCTAGCGAGGATGTGGAGAAAAAGGAACGCTTCTACACTGCTAGTAGGAATGAAGTCTAGTACAATCTCTTTGGAAGACAGTGTGGTGATTTCTGAAAGGACTAGAAATTGACCTTCCAAGTGACCCAGCAATCCCCCTATTGGTGATATATCCGGAGAAACTCAAATCATTCTACAAAAAAGATATCTGCACATGTATGTTTGTTGCAGCTCTATTCACAATAGCAAAAATATGGAACCAAGCATGCTGCCCATCAAAAGTGAACTGGATAAAAAATATGTGTTACATATACAAAGGTCCAATTCTCACTTTCACTCAGATTCCCTCTGGGTGGACTTGTTCTTGAGCCCCAGGTTGTGCTCGTCCCTCTCTCAGTTTCTGGCCAGTTCAGTGAAGATTTATGAGACACCACATGTGAAGCTGCCCAGCACTTGTTCCTACTCTACCAGAGTGAGTTCTCTTTCCCTGGGCCTCTGGAAAGAAGGGACAAACAAAGCCAGAAAGGGGCTTGCATCAGAGTAACAACTGCAGAAAATCAAAGCAATTTCTGGAAAACTCTCTAAAACAGCCAACTACAGGGCAAAGGACTACTAAGAAGATTCAGATTTAGGAAAATTACAGGTGGTTTATCTTCTCATGTTATCTTAAAATCACTGAGTTGAGAGAGAAACAGATGGTGGCATCTACCCAAGATCTTTAAAAGGGAAAGCAGAGGGCAGAGATTTTAAAATGTATTATTTATTTCTAAGAGGGAAAAACAGATTTTAAAATATGATAACAGTTAACATTTGGACAGTGCAGTGTGCAAAACATGTTCCCCTTCTGTATTTCATGTGATGTTCACCCACAACCTGACAAAACAGTGGCCTTATCGCTATCTCCTTTTACTAGATAAGGATGCTGAGACCCAAGTCTACACAGAGAGTAACATCAACATCACTAAGATTTTATCTTTTAAATTCAAATCACTTTATTTGTCATCATAGCATACATTTATATTTATGGCCCCTCCTACATGTGGCTGTAAAATACTTTGTGCTTACTATTTTTTTTTTTTTTAGTTGGAGTCTCATTCGGTCACCCAGGCTGGAGAGCAATGGCACACTCACGGGAACCCCAGCGTCGACCTGCTGGGCTCCAACGATCCTTCTGCTTCAGCTTTCCAAGTAGTTAGAACTACAGGTGCGTGCTACCATGCCCAGCTAATTTTTTTGGTTTATTGTAGTGACGAGGTCTCGCCAAGTTGCCCGGGTTGGTCTCGAACCTGCGGGTTCAGGCAGTCTACTTGCCTGGCCTCCCAAAGTGCTAGAATTACAGGCTGAGCCACCAAGCCCAGCCATGCTTACTATTTTTAATGAGAAAACCGTAAAATGATTTTTTTAACCAAAGCGTTTTTAGAGGTCATATTTCGTAATATCCAGGCTCTGACTGACCCCTTTGGCCAACACCTGGTGTAGGAATCTTCCCAGGTATCAGAAGGATCTTCCTCTCCCCTGTGCTCCACACCCTTCCTGGCTCCCCAAAGTCATCTTGAACTTTTGCTAAGACCCTCTCTCCCTGCCCTGCGGGTTCTCAGACCCAGGTCTCCTCTCAGCTTGATTCCTGTCCTCTGGCCCTCATCCTACTACCTTGCTCTCAGAGTCCATTCCTCCCCATAGGACTTCCTGCCCTCCATCCTCAACAACCAGCCATGACTGAGAACTCTGTTGCCCCTGATCTGACTCCCACAAGTGGCACACTCTCCTGACTTCACCCCTGCAGCCTGTGATCTGGACTCTTCTCTTTAAAAAAAAATTTTTTTTTATTTATCTTTTTTTTAATAAGTTGAGGTCTCACTCTGTTGCCCTGCTGGAGTGTAGTGACATGATCATGGCTCATCACAGAATTCCTGGACTCAAGCTATCCTCTCGCCTCAGCCTCCAGTGTAGCTGTGACTACAGGAGTATGCCACCACACACAGCTCATTTTTTTATGTTTTGTAGAGACAAGGTTTTGCCATATTGCCTAGGCTGGTCTCAAACTCTTGGGCTCAAGCAATCCTCTGGCCTCAGCCTCCCAAAGTGCGGGGATTATAGGTATGAGCAACCGTACCCAGTCAAAATATTTATTTTATTGTGTTATCGTTTGGGAGACAGGGTCTTGCTATGTTGCCCAGGCTGGTCTCAAACTCCTGACATCAAGACACTCTCCCGCCTCAGTCTTGCAAAGAGCTGTGATTATAGGCTTGAGTCAATGCACTCAGCCAGATTCTTCTTTTGCAAGCCTTGGTGGCTCTGATATCTCTATCACAATAAAGCTCACACTCACTTCTGGTATTTCCAGGCATGCCCTAGCCCTTTTTAATAATGAGAATAAAAATAACTGACATTTCCTGAGCCCTTACTATAAAATAGATATGCAGTGAACTAAGTCTTCATGCCCCCCTTTCCATGCATATGTGAAAATGTTAACCCCCAAGGTGATGGTAATAGGAGATGTGACCTTTGGGGGTGATTAGGTCAGAGGGTGGGATCTTCAGGAGTAGCTTAAGTGCCTTCATAAGAGAGATCTCAAAGAGCTCTGTCACCCTCATTCCACCATGTGAAGACCCAATAAGAAGACAGCAGTCTGTAACCCAAAAGAGAACATTCTCCAGAACCAAACCATGCTGTCACCCTGTCCTTGGGCTTCCAGCCTCCAGGACTATGGAGAAATTACAGAGAAAATAAATTTACTTTGCTTATAAGCTACTCAGTCCATATGCTTCAGCATAGCAGCCTAAACAGACTAAAACAAAGGTGCTATAAAAAGTGTTTCATAGCCATAATCTCATTTAATCCTCACCACGGGTCTGATATTCTAAATGGTATATATTATGAAATCCAGGTAAAGTACTATACTTCCCACTTCATAGAGGAGGAAACTGATGCATATAGAAGTTACAGAGTGTGACTTTGGGTCAGTCAGCCAGGAACAGAAGCAAACCCCACATGTTCCCTGCTGTTTGCACCACCTCACATAGACAGATACAGAAACAGAAACAAAGAGGCTCACAGAGTGTTATTCTGTGTTTAATCTTGGTTTAATCAACCATCACCTCACACTTCAGACCCAGGGCTCTCTTCCCAGGCTATCCATCTCCTAGGAGGGGGACCCTGTCTCCCTACATGGGGAGGGTCTTGAGCAACCTTACAGCTCTCAGAGTGACAAGGATAAACCGAATTTGGGACCGTGTATGGATCATTCAGCTCAGTCAACATTCCAAGAGGCAGGATGAAGGCAGGGAGCTAGACTAGCCATCACAGATTGGGGAGAAGTTACTTAACATGGTTCAAGAAGGAAGGAGGAAACTGAATCAGGGTCCTAGCTGTGTGAGAGGGAGAGAGAAGAGCTGGATAGCCCAGACATGAGAAGAGACCAGGTACAGGTGCCTCTTATGGGCAAACACATTGTTTTGGGTTGAATGGCTCGATTAGACACAGAATAATCCTCTCTGAGCCTCTTTCTTTTTTTTTTTTGAGATGGAGTCTCACTCTGTCACCCAGACTGGAGTGCAGTGGCCCCGGCCACCGCAATCTCGACCTGCTGGGCTCTGGCGATCCTTCCGCCTTAGCCTTCCAAGTAGCTGGAACTACAGGTGCACGCTACCACACCCGGCTAATTTTTTGAGTTATTGTAGAGATGAGGTCTCGCCTGCCCAGGCGGGTCTCAAACCTGCAGGCTCAGGCAATCCACTCACCTCAGCCTCCCAAAGGCGTGGGATTACAGGCTGAGCCACCGAGCCCAGCTTCTGAGCCTCTTTCTAAAGGACCTACAGACATTCCAAGATCTTACTTGTCCCAACTACCTTGGACAACCTAAGGATCCAATATATCTCACCCTTAAGTGTTAAGACATCATCTAAACCCACTTACTAAGCCATAGACATTCTGAAGAGACATTTGGCTTAAAAATGCATATAGGGGCCCATAGAGGAGGAAATGCTAGAATCAGTCAGCCCAGCTTGACTCTGGAGGAAGCCTGGCCGGCACTTGCAAACTCGCACAAAAT
Organism: Carlito syrichta; assembly: GCF_000164805.1. Taxonomy (NCBI): domain Eukaryota; kingdom Metazoa; phylum Chordata; class Mammalia; order Primates; family Tarsiidae; genus Carlito; species Carlito syrichta. Next base: position 220,386 of record NW_007072296.1, read on the forward strand.
AATGATGAATCATACCTTTCTTCACAAATGTGAACCCTGAAACCCCGCCAAGGTCTGTTTTGGGTTTTTATCGATGGAGTAACATGGCCACACCCCAGAGGCCTGGCTCACTTGTTCATGGAGACAAGTCTTGGAAAGGGTTTTATGTTTGCAAATCTTTGAACTTGATGAGCTGTGACGATGTTTGCCCATCGCATCTGGTCCTGTGTGCTTGGGGTTTGGGCACTGCTCACACACCAGTGGTATTTCAGCATATGATACACCCATAAACATAGACAGTATCTGCCCTGAAGGGTTCAAGAGCTTTGTTATGGTTGTTATCATGGTGGGCTGTGGTTTTCTTTTGTTTTATAAAACCCACAAAATTATTGTTATGCTTTTGTAACAACAATAATATGTTGTTAAAAAGCATTAAGTTGGGATCCAGAAGTCCTGGATATAAGACCCAGTTCTGAATATACTCACTTTGTAACCAGAAGGAAATCAGTAAATCTCTCTGAGTCTTAGTTTTCTCATCTGTAAAATGGGAATGATAATACTCATTTCATGGATTGGATACATGACCTTCCTGCTTCCCTTGGATGTTATAAGCCCCTAAATCAAAGTACTCATGAAAGTATAATATGAATGCAAATCACCATATAAATGGAATAGATACCATTTTTCTCAATTTTGAGCCAATGAGAAGTTCTGCACTAGGCCTGGTGACAAATACCTGAGAGAAAGTTACAATCATACAGATAGTTGGAAGTGTCAGAGGAATGTCTCTAACCCATGGCCCTCTCTATAAGGCTGTAAGAACCAAAATTATTGACTCCCTTCTATGCACAAGGCATTACTAGTCACTGAGCATACAGTACTAAGTAGTATAGCTCTGCCCTTTGGAGAAATCTACAGCGCAAACTTTAAGTGAAGAGTTAGGGTGTAATCGTGTAAAACTTGTCCTAAAGAAATGGCGCATATGCTGTGAGAAACAGAAAGGGCTTTGTAGAGGAGGGGACAAGTGTACTGGCTGTTGAAAATGCAAGAAACTTGCTAATAAAGCAAGCCAGTCACTGTACAGATTACAAAGGGAAAAAGAAGGCCATGGCTTTGAAGGAGGGTACTGGAAAAGACGTAGCCTTCCTTGCATAGTGCTGGGTTGATAGAGAGAGAAGAGCTGCAATGATGTACAAGAGATGATCCCACTCTCCTGACAATCCTCACCATCTCACACTCGCTGGGAGAGAAAGTGGTTAGAAGGATGAAGAATTTCGAGGAGAGGTTATAAGAGATGAGGAGGGGTGAAAGACTGAGTGTGGAAAGGGACTGATGAAGAGATATGGTCAGGGAAAGTTTTCACCCACTCAGGAGCAAAAGAAAGCATGGATGCCACCTCCAACTTTGGCATGTCCTACTGTATCCTAAATTCCATAGAAAAGGCAAGTCACCACGTTCCTTGGGGTCTCTGTTTTCACAAAGGCCAGTGAAGAACTATCCAAATGTTACTGTTATTGTTGTAGGGAGTAGTTCTCCAGCAAACTCATGACTGACTATGTAGTTGAAGGCCTTTGCTAATGTCCCCAAGGTGGCATAATGTAAAAGAAAGTTCAAATTTCAGTGTTGTAGAGTAATTTTACTATTCTGTTTTTTCATCCTAATAGGTGGCTTGAGAACAGCCTTCTCCTAGTTCTCATTTCTCCGGCTGAGGAGTATCCAGAGGCATGAGAATGGGCAGCTCCGGCACATTCTCTGGGTCTCATTCCCTCTGGTGGATGAAGTGTCTTATCCTTAAACCAGAACCATCTGTGAAAAACGACTGGGAGGCACAAAAAGTGCTGGAACCACAAAATTCCAGCTTTGGTTTTGGCTTTCTGGCAACAAAAGAATGAAAACGCAGCTCTTCTTTCTTCACATATTTCCTTCTCCGCAGCCTGCTCCAGCCTAACTTCAGTCCTGGACGAGGCAGCTCTGATGTTTTTGAGGCCCACTCTTTCAGCTGCCTTTGGCAATATTGCTGGAATGCACATTTAAGGTCATAGTATTGGCTGGGAATAAAATGAGTTTTTCAAAAAGGACAAACTTTATAAATCCTGGCTTGTTCCTACACAGGTGTATAGAAGAAAGAAAAGAAATCTTTTTTTTTTCTGTGTTCAGGTCTTGCCAAGACTGGAATGTGAAAAACAATTTTTCTTTTCACAGAAGGTATCTGTTAAGACACTTGAAGTGAGTCCAGAGAGAAGCAAGTAATGAGTTATGAAAGTATCTTGCCCAATATCTGCCAAGAGTGGCCATCAAGGTTCCTCATACAGCATCTAGCATCTGCCCACAATTATAATCAGGGGTTGCTGTGCATATCACCCGATGAAGACCACAGTTTGGGCTGACTGGCTGGGGGGGGAGATATTTAGAGATGAGTGAGAGATGTTGGAAAAGTTGCTGTCCTCCACACCACAGGAAGGCTTAAAGAGCCAAACCAAACCAGAGCTCGTTCAAGTGTCAGGGATGTAAAATAATGTGGTTTGGGGTGCACAAACGTTTTTAGCTATAAATACCCTTAAGGTTGTTCCAATGCATTGAGCCAAAACCTAAAGGCTGTGAGGTTTCACCCAACCGAATGATTCCTTAAATAAACACAATGTGAGGACAAAAATTACCAAAATGAATTTGAAAGAACAGAGACTGACTCTAAATGGATGATCTGACTGAGGACAGAAAAAGTTGTCCAGGCCTTCAGTAGCAAGTGTTAGCTGAGGGCCTCAGTGAGATGGACACTGGCCAAGCCCATTCAACCCGTCAGTACATTCATCTTCCACCAGAAATCCCATGAGAGGGATGCTGGTGCCCTGCACTGTAGAAATAAAGAAACCAAAAGCTCCAGAAAGTTTAAGAAACCAACTCCTGACTGAAAGTCAGTAGGTCTAACTTCAAAGCCCGCTGTCCTCCACAGGACCACTGCCCCATTACACATGTCTGTTTCTCCATCAGTGTCCCCAACAGCAAAGGTACACTGCCCCATTCCCCTACAACTCCTCAGTGCCAGGAGGCATTTGGTATCCTGGACATTATCTGAGTTTCCTGGGACTGTCATAATAAATTACCACAGACCAGATGGCTTAAAACAACAAACATGTATTCTCTCACAGTTCTGGATGTTAGAAGTACAAAATCCAGGTGACTTCAGGGCTGGTTTTAGGGGAGAATACGCTCAATGCTTCTCTCCCAGCTTCTGGGAGTTTACCACAAATCCTTAGCTTGTAGTTGCATCGATCTTCACAACGTGTTCTCTTCTCTCTAGCTGACTCCATGTCTCTTCTCTTCTTCTTATAATGGCAGCAGTCACCTTGGATTACAGGTCACTCTAATTACTTATTACCTCATCTTAACTTGATTACATCTGTGAAGACTCAATTTTCAAATAAGGTCACATTCATAGGTACCTGGGGCTAGGACTTCCAACATATTTTTGGCGTGACATAAGTCAACCCATAACAGAGGCAACAAACTCCTATTTTGAATGAATAAAAAAACAAAGGGATCCTTCAATGGATCCAGTGCTCTGGGAGGGCCCATTAGCTGCTTCACCAGGCACATCAGGTCACTGAACACTGCTGTTCTGTCTTCCTCTCACAGCCTAAAGAAACCAATCAGGGTCACCAAATCTTGAGCCGTGCTGGGGATCTCCTGTGTCCTGATGGAGTGAGAGAAACTCTTGACCCATAAGACATCTCATGGTATTCCCTTGCGTCTCCAAAAAGCCCAGGGCAGTTTTAAAACTGCATAGTGAATCAGGAGAGTGAGGGAAGGAGGGAGGGAGGGAGGGAAGAAAGAACGGAGGGAAGATAGGAAGAAGGGAGGACATAGCATCACAAAGGGTAACTGGTCCTAAACCAGGAGAGGTGAGGACCCACTGGAGTTCTTAGCTTACCTGCCCAAAGTAACTAATCCTGACTTGTACCCATATATCTATAATAATAAAAAATATATAAAACTACATAGTAGAGGTGGGAAGCTTTCAGAAAGAGTAAGAATATGAATCAAAGAACAAGAGCCATTTCTTGGCCCCTGGGTCAGGGTATAGGAAGAATGTTTGTTATCATGAAAAAAAATCTACTCAGGAGGAGAAAAACTAAACCTCATCAAATTTTTAAATGCACTGATTACTTGTATACTACGATGATATCACAAGTTAGGAAATAATAGTTTAGATTCTGCTACCCCAGCTATAAATTCTTTGTGTTTTGTTTGGTTTTTAACAACTGAGTTTTCAAGAATTCAATTATATTTAAAAACACATATATATTGCATATTCTACCTCCAAGGTAGCTCCAAACAAGAATGTCACTAGCCAAGAAACTAACATCAACAAAAATGTATTAAAAGTGGTTAAGAAAGACCAAATCAATGAAACTGTAGAAAGTGACTAGGAAACTGTAAACTCATACAGGCACTAAGCATTTGCATATACTGTTAAATATAATTTCCACCAGGTGCATGAAGAACATGAGTAATTATAGATTAGAAAAAAATTAAGTGACAATCTTTTTTTGGCATGGACATCACCTCTCCTGATTATGGGGCAGTGATTCATAGTGCTCATCTTAACTTGATTACATCTGTGAAGACTCAATTAAATGCCCTCTGCAAATGCCAGGGGGTGGCTGTTATTGCTGTCACTGTTCCTCATCACAGCCAGGGCAACTGCACACCCGCCATTTTCTTACATTTCTCTGGAAATACATGATTTATTTAAGCCTGTGGTGCTTGAAATTCACTCCAAAGAACCCGGAGTTCTAATACCAAAATGAAAGAATGCTTTTCTTTTCCCAGTTTGCAAGGAGGACAATAAGTTAATTAATAGAAATTTTCCAATGTTTAGTTTTATTCTATAACTTTCCTAGTAAATCTTTGGAACTCACTACCTCTATCCCGTTAGGAAGTTCCAAAGATAACAGAGCAAATGAACAATTCATATCACCCCAGTGTTCCCACAGTGCCACACACATGCCGCCCTTCGCTGCACACCAAGTAAGGGTAACACCAGCTTGCATTTGTATATCAGAGCCCCTATCCCACTCTGACAGTGATGACAGCAGGGAGCCTGTAGCTCTGGGCACCAGTGCTTAGCCCAGGGCTTAGCATCTGTGACTTGGTAATAAATGTTTGCTGTAAGAGTGAACTGATGGATCGGGCTCGGTGGCTCAGCCTATAATCCCAGCACTTTGGGAGGTCGAGGCGAGAGGATTGCCTGAGCCCACAGGCTTGAGACTAGCCCCAGCAACATGGCGAGACCTCATCGCTACAATAAATCAAAAATTAGCTGGATGTGGTAGCACGCACCTATAGTTCCGGTTACTTGGAAGGCTGAGGCAGAAGGATTGCAGGAGGCCTGCAGGTCGACGCTGGGGTGACCGTGAGCTGCACTCCAGCCCTGGGCAACAGAGTGAGACTCCAACACACACACAAAAGAAGAATGAACAGATGAAAGGCGCAAATCAAACCAAAACCACAATGAGATAGCACCTTGCATTCATTAGGATAGTTACTATTAAAACACACAAACACATGCACACCCACAACCCACACAAACATAAAATAACAAATGTTGACTAGGGTGTGGATAAAGTGGAATCACTGGGCATTGCTGGTGAGAGTGTAAAATGGAGCAGACACTGTGTACACTGTGGAATGGTTATATAGAATTCCCACGTGATCCTGAAATTTCACTTCTGGGCATATATCTAAAAGAATTGAAAGCAGGGTCTCAAACAGACACATTCATGTACACTCACACTCACAGCAGCATTATTCACAACAACCAAAAGGTGGAAGTAACCAAAGTGTCCATCAATTGCTGAATAGATAAACAAAATATAGTACATACATACGATGGAATATTATTCAGTCTTGAAAAGGAAGGAAATTCTGACATGCTACAACATGGATAAACGTTGAGGGCATTATCCTAGGGGAAGTAAACCAGTTCCAGAAGGACAAATATAATATGATTCCATTTATATGAGTTACCTAGAGTAGTTGTATTTATAGGTACAGAAAGTAGAATGGCTAGGATTGCCAAGCATTGCGGGGAGAAAGAGAAAATGAGAAATTATTGCTAAATAGGTACAGAGTTTCAATTTTGGGATGATGAAAAGAGTTCTGGAGAAGAATACTGGTGACAGTTACTCAAAGGTGTGAATGTATTTAATGCCACTGAGCTGTAGACTTAAAAATAGTTGAAACAGTACATTTTATATTATGAATAGTTTACCAATTTTTTTTTAAAGAAGCAGATAAAAGTCAACACTGAAAAGCATTCTATAGCAAGCACATGACTTACAGCAGCCTCATCACCTAACAAGCTTTAAAACTTGAGAGCAGAGTTCCTAGTGTACAATGATAGGTATTTTAAGAATGTCTTTCAAAAATATAATTTGTTTTGTAATACAGAAAGAGACAGGGAAACACTGACTTATAATCCCACCACTCAGATAATCCCAATTGACTATGTTCTTAAAATTGAAAATAGCATACTCTTAATTAGACTATTCAGCAGTGTGCAATATTATAAAATAAAAAGTACAAGCACTACTTCCTTCTCACACCCTCTCCCAAAAAGTAATCACTATTAACAGTTGCTTAATTCATCCTTTAAAAAACAGCAACAACCCATGTTATGCTTAGACTTAGACTAATGTTATGCTGGTATATATGTATGCAAATATATTTTTAAATTTTTACTTAGTGTGTTTATCTTTATATTTCATTTTAATACATTTTATTTTATAGTTACAGTCCTTAAATGATATTATGATGATATTCCACTTTATGGTCCATGTTTCTGAAACACAGGATGGAAGTTCTGATTTAAGGGGGAAAGAATGTATACAACTTGGTTCATATACTGAGCACTTTTCAATATTTAACTTTTTTCCCTTGAAAATATTCTCGGAATTTTTCCATGTGAGGATATGCAAAGCTACTTGATGACTGTTTAGTATTCCTGCTTAAACATTTAGGCTGTTTCCAAGCTTGTTTTTGTTTGTTTTACTCTGGCAAATATTTATAGCAATGAAATTAGTAGATCAAAATATGAGCAATTTGAATTTTTGCTCATAATATTAAAGAATAAAACATCAAATGCACAGGAAATATTTTCACAAAAACAGAAATCCATCATGAGTATAATATGTAGCAAGCCACTGGCTCCCTGAGATTTCCAGCCCCCAGGACTCACCTCCACACTTTGTGACATTTCACATGTGGGTTGTGGACTCCACCTGTACTCACCCACATTCTTCCTCAGCTATCCTTGCCCTGCGCCCTCGCCTCATCTTTTCACAGTCTGCTTGTTGCTCTTCCTGCACCAAACTTTTGCTTATCTTTAAATATGTATAATATATAATTTGGCATTGACAAATTACAATTCACAGTGGTAGCAACAGCCTACACTCTCACAATGTGTGAGAATACCTGTTACCCACACCATCACCTAGTCACTAACAACACTTTCCATTGATCAGTGTTTTAATATTTGTCTTTCTAAGGAAGAAATATAGTATCTCATAATTTTCTGAATCTCCTCAACTAAGAGATATATCCAACATCTCTTAACATGTTTCATGTCCATTGTTCTTTTCCTTTAAATTACTGGTTTACATCCGTAATTGACTTTTCTATTACTTTATCTCTATCTTATTAATGAGCTCTTTAAAGATTTTGAAAAATTAGTCTTTCATTTTCATATTTGTTTGTTTTCCTTTGTTTTTGCTCTTCTGTGCCAAACAGCAATTCAAAATTTTATATAGTTATATGTACATATATTTTCATTTACAACTTCTGAACATCCTATCCTGCTTATAAAGCCCTTTCCTTGTCCAAGTTTACACGTAAGCACATTCAAACTTTTAGACTGACTCTTTTTGCTCTGTTTATGCAAGAGTGAGCCAGTGATATTATCTGAATGGGAAATAAAATAGTGAATGGGGATGTCAGAGCCAGCCATTAAAATGAAGGGGAATAATATGTCAACTAATTTTCAACAAACATGCCAAGACAAGTCAATGGGGAAAAGAATAGAATTTTCAACAAATGGCATTGGGACAACTGGATGTTTTACAAAAGTCTTGTTTTACAACAACATGCAAAAAGTGAAGTTAAACACTTACCCCACTGACTCAAAATGGGTCATAGACCTAAATATAAAAGCTAAGATGAGTAAACTTCTAGAAGAAAACATAAGGTGAATCCTTGTGGCCTTGAGTCACACAATGGTTTATTATATGTGACGCCAAGAGCCCCGATGATAAAAGGAAAAAAAAGATATATTCAAATTAATAGAAATTAACTTTTGTATTTCAAAGTTCATCATCATAAAGTAAAACAGAATGGGAGAAATCATCTGCAAATCACACATTGATAAGAGACTATCCTCTCGTATATATTTAAAAGCAACAACAACAAAAAGTCAGCTAACTCAAATTTTGAAAGAGCAAAGGATGTAAATAGACATCTCTCCAATGAAGTTATACAAATAACCAATAAACATAAGACAAGATGTTCATCATCATTTCAAATCAAAATACAAAATACTTCACACCCACTAAAATGCTGAAAATAAAGATAGATAAAATACCAGTTCACAAACTCATGGAAAAACAAAATGAAAAACAAAATGTTTCGGCAAGCATGTAGAGAAATGGGAACCCTCATTCATCACTGGTTGGATTGTTAAATGGTAGAAAACAGTTTGGCAAGTCCTCAAAATATTAAATATAGAGTTAACCATAAGAACCAGCAATTCTGCTCCTAGGTATACATCCAAGACAAATGAAACACATGTCCACATAAAAATTTCTACATGAATGCTCACAGTAACATTATTCAGAATAGCCAAAAAATGAAGAAAAAAAAACCCCAAATGTCCACCAGCTACTGAATATATGAACAAAATGTGATGTATTTATACAGTCAAATATTACTCAACAATAAAAAGGAATGAAGTACTGATTAATGCTACAATTGGATGGATGAACTTCAAAATTTTCATGCATCATACAAGAAAGCAGTCACAGAGGCTATATATTATATAATTCCATTTATTTTAAATAATCATAATAGACAAATTTGTGTAGACAGAAAGTTAAATTAGTAGTTGCCTAGAGCTGGGTTGGGACTGAGAATAACAGAGAAGGATTTTTAGTGAGTATGAGGTTTCTTTCAGAATGATCGCAACTGCTGCCAGTTTTTATACTAGTTTATCAACATTTTGAAAATATGTCAAAATAAAAATAAAAAAACTGGAGACTAATAAGCGATAAGAATGGAAAATGAGTGATAAGAAGGAGAAGGGAGGGGAAGGTCACAAGGAGAGAGAAGGGTTGCAGAAAGACAGGGAAAGCCTGTCTTTGTGAATACTGTGGCAAAAGAAATATCCATCCAAAATATCACTTAAAATCAAACAGAAATTTGTTAAAACCTCCAGAAGGGAGATTTATACGGTGGGATATACAAAGGCATCCAAAAGACACTGTAAACCTCCCAAACTTTCAGAGCCTAATTCAGGGAATTGGGACAGGAGCTGCAAAGAAATACTGAGAACACACACACATTCCTATCTTTGCCCATTTTAGGGACACCCACTGTATGGACCATAACAAAGAAATGAATTTCTTCTATAAAAAGATAGAATGATGAAGTGTCACCATCTTTCCCCTTCTACAGAAGTGGCTCTCAGCCACTAGATGTCTTTTGTCTCCTTTCTTGCCACAAGCAGAGCCAATGCCCAGGTATCTTCACCTCACCAAAGTCCTGGACAGAACAGGGTTTGCTCTCACTAGGTCCCACCCACGCTGATTCTGTAGGTACCCGGGATCAGGTTACCATGAAAATTCTGCTTGTGACCAGCCCTATCAAGCTGAAAGCCAATGAGGGCACAGGGTCTCTGATTTAAGGTACCCCCAACTAGGGACAGCTGCATAACCATGCATCAGACTTTTTGGGAGGCCACGTTGTACCTATATTCCTTCCAGCTACCCAAGTCGTCTCTTGGACCTCAGGTACAAGCTCTGTACAGTAAGTCCCCTACATACAAACCTTTAAGTTGTAAACTTTCAGAGATGTGACTGTGCATTCACATGTCCAACCAAGTAAGTCAGTTCATGTGTGTGGTGTACATTGTCACGTGTGTGCATCCTCTACAAGCGGTTGTGCTTTTGTGTACTCTATAGAGTACAGTAATATAGTATATTTATTTCAAACCCAGGATGTCCAGAAGCAAGCATAAAAGCAGAGGTGGTGTAGCTGGTACTGTATTATATAGCCAATTGCCTTAGTTGGGTATCTAAGCTAACTTTTGTTGGATTTATAAGCAAATTGGACTTAATGAATGTGCTCTCAGAACAGAACTCGTTTATATGTAAGGCACTTACTGTATTGGGGTTTGTGCTCCAAGAACTTCTATCATGTGTCTTTCTCCTCCCCTCTTCTGATCAACTTCATTTACTGGAAAAATTCAGCTCTGCTTTGGGTTCTGGGGAAACCTGTTTCTGCAGAAAGTCATGGCCCTGCAAACACATATACAAGGATAGAGAACAATTTCCTCCTTGCTGCCAACATGGAGCTGTGAGTTGCCCAGGGATTCCAGCAGCTCTCACCATGGTTGTCTGCTCTTTGGGGAGCATCAGGAGATTGCATCACAGATTCAGGTCCCAGTGGCCTTGGTACATAGAATATTACTAAAGCCAGATCTTGCAGATATGACCATAATCTCTGCCTCTTCTCCATCAGAGATTAATTCTATGAATTCATAGAATTTCTCATACTAGTGAATTACAAGGCTGTATAAACCTGTTCCCCATCTGAAATGTCCAGTCTTGAAGGGAAAATTAGCTGATTGCCTTCATTAAAACTGATTACCTTCATTAAAGGAAAAAAAAATGTATTTTCCAGCCCAGCATCCTTTCCCAACCTCCCTTTGTTTCTGGGTGATAATTCAGGGGCCACCTTGGCTCACCACAGGATCAGTCCACACGCTCCTGCACCCTATGGTCAACAGAAATGTTAAAAGTGCATTCTTGATTTCATTCCATGGCAATAATTTAATAGGCAGTATCACACAATTATGAGTCAAAAGTCTGAAACAATCGCTCTGCAGACAGCTGGAATCCCCATTTCAACTGGTAACGAGGTGTCACATCACAGTTTAACAACCTGCTTGCCAGAGACACTTCCTGTGTTCCAGCTCTGCACGTGATACCTGCTTTATACACACACAACCCTGTTAAGGGAATTCAATGACTATCCCTATTTCATAGATAAGGAAACTGAGGCACAAAGAGGTTAGATACATACTCAAGGTCACACTATGAAGTGGTGGAGTGAGAATTGGTCTGGCAGTCTGGTTGACAAACCTGTGCCTTTAAGCCACTGAGCTACACTACTCTGCAATTAAATGTGGAATGGATTTCTCAGAAATGCCAACAGGGAAATCACATTTTGAGAAACACAGCAACAATTCTAGAAGAAGCTTTATTATTCTCAAATCTTACTTAACTTGACAGCTACTCCCCTCAAAATCTCCCTTCTCTGACTCGTTTCTAAATTTTCTCTAAAATCTCTGGACCACCTAGATTCTCTAGTCCCTTACTTTCTCCCATTTCTTTCTTAGCATTTGATGGAAAAGTTTACACTGGTTTCTTTTCATTCTCCTCTTAACTCACTGAAGGTAGACAGAACACAAGGGGAAAGGCTGTGAGAACTTTTTCATGCTTTTACATCTTGGTCACATTTATGTTCATTGGTTCAGTTTATAAAAGGCAGAACTACCAGCACTGCCCAAGTGGAATTCCCCCACTCTTCTTTGGAACATGCAGGTGTGCCCTTTATCTGGGCTTGTCACCTCCGTGCCAGGAGATGATGGTGCCAGTGGCCCGTTCTCCGCCATTTTCTTGGAACCCATTCCCTACTCCTCCTCGTCCACAACCTAAGGCAAGACTGCACCTCTGTCTCTCCCAAGGCGACATGGAAAAATAAAAACTCTCATCTAAGCTCTGCCATCAACTCTGCAGCCCTACTTCTTTTTCTGCTACTGCTTCTTCCTTTTAAAATCATGATTAATAGAGCATACCTAGAATATTGATAGAACTGACAGAATCAATAGAGCCATTGACTTAGACTGACTGAGTGGCCCATTCTAACAGCAACATGACTTTGCATTTACAATAAAAACTACCAAGTTGGACCATGTTATTTGTCCCACCTCTGCTACTCGCTGGCCCCAGGCTGCATGTCCCCACCCCCTGCCCTTCTCAAATACCAGCAATCCTGAAAGTGTGCTAAGCTGGGGAGTACCCACAGATCATTGGGGACAGCTCAGCTGAAACTCAGAGCAACCATCTGTCCCACTGATGCACTGAAGCCAATGCATGTTTCTGAGGATTCCTGAACCTCAGAATTGGGACTTTCTAGTAGTGGAACCGTTGAAGTTTTCCCCCGTGCCCTAGCAGCCACAGAAAAGCACCTTCAGAAGAAAGAGAGTGATGAAAACCTTTTTAAAGGTCATTTATGTGACGTTTCACTCCCTTAGTAGATGAATCTCAGCTTAAAGAGGTATACATTTCGTGCCAGGTGTGGTGGCTCGCACCTGTAATCCCAGCACTTTGGGAGGTGGAGACAAAAGGATTGCCTGAACTCAGGGGTTCAAGATCAGCCTGAACAACATAGCAAAACCTCGTCTCTACAATAAATCATAAAATTAGCCAGGTGTGGTGGCACAGGCCTGTGGTTCCAGCTACTTGGAAGACTAAGGAGGAAAGATCCCAGCAGATTGAGGCTGCAGTGGCCATGAGCATACCACTGCACTCCAGCCTGGGTGACAGAGTGAGACTCTGACTCAAAAATAAATAAATAAAATAAGAGGTGCACATTTCTCTAGGAGGTTGAATGGAAATCTGCAGCCAGACATATAGCATTTGAAGAACTATATTCTACATTTAATATGAATATTGTACAAGTAAAAATGCTTATATTTAAGCTATAAAAAAATCAAGTCAAGCTTCATAAAATATTGTTGGACAGGAGAAGGCAGAAATCAAAGGATGAGGAACACTACATCAAAGGATGAGGAATACTACTGAGCCAGGAGTATCCTGCATGGTAGGGCTTATAATGCCACAACACACATGGAAAGGAGGCAATGACATAAACTCAGTGACTTCACTTCCTAAAAATTGAATAACAGCAGAATCCTCTTAAAGTTGTTGTGAGAATCAAAAGAGTTTATACATAAGGCACTTGAACAGAGCCTGGAACAAATAATCACAGCGTAATGACTGTGTGTTATTATCCACTATTATCCTTCTGTTTACAGATGAAAGACAAGAACCGTGCTCCCACAACAGAGCTGAGTCTTGAACTCAAGTTCTGAATCCAAATTCTAACCGATGCCACAGGCATACTTTCTGTCATCTTTCCAAAAAAATATTCTAAATGGGTGCTTTCATCCCAGTTAGCAATGGCACCATAATAATGCAGGCATTGTTTTAAAGAGTAGAAAGATCTCGGTTTGAAGTCAAAGAACTTGTGCTCAAATGCTGGATAACAGAGGTGGAGAAAGATGTGCTGAGCTTGGGTTCTCGTGGATGACTTAAAACGGACATCTGAAGTTCAGATGAAAATTCAAGACTAGACATATATAATGAGGAATTATTTGTTTAGGAATGTGTGTTTAGTGAAGCCCTGGGTATGCATGAGATGAGCCAGAGAAAATGGGTAGAATTTAAAGTCAGGGGACATAGGAAAGGACACAGGGAAAGACATCGACCTGCTGAAGGAAAATAAAGATTTAGAAAATGTCAAATCCACCTTGATATCGTCAGTTCCGAGGCACCATGGCGCTGCACAGCAGAGAACGAGCACTCCCGCATAATTCTCCTGTACAATTGCATCTCACACCTTCTGCATAATACTGATTTGCTCTGAGATAAGCTATCTAGGACTTTCAATTTCTCTGCTGGCTGAGATCCAGCTTGAGGTTGGCATTTCCCAGGGTGTTAACAACCATGTCTGTATTTTGGTTCTGTACCTATTAGGAGTGCTCTGAAAATAGCCTCTGGCTGCTTCTGATTTGTCTTGCTGAATGTGACGCTGCAAACACTTGCAGCTGCAGTTGAATCTAATTTTCAACACCTCGTTCCTCTGAGGAGAATCAAGGTGGGGGTTCACACCAGCTCCCTCAGAACCTAGAGAGTGGCACCCCTCTCGTCTTAGGAAAGTCACACCCCATCCCAGAGCCATGCTTGATACTTCTGTATCTTAAAAGTTTAACTCTGGTCAGCACTCATTCTCAAGTGAAAATTCAGGTCAGCCATTAAAAAAAGAGATTACTAACATTTAAAAGTGAACTCAAATCTTCCTAAAAGTTATGTTAAAGATAGACTGCACTGAGGAAAATCAAACTAAAATGAGGAAAAGTTTATATATATATATATATGAAAAATTAACATTCAATATGTGGTGACTAAATAAAATCTTTAAAAATAGGGGTGATAAATTCACTTTTCCTTTGATCAATCAAGAGTTCTTGGTTGTGCACTAGGATCCAGATGCTGTTAGGCATTTTTGCACATATTTTCTGTAATATTCATAAGGTTGAAAAGGAATTTTTTTAGTGTTATCATCCAGATAAAGAAGCGGTTGTTGAGAGAGATGAAGCGGCTTTGTCCTTGTCACACAGCTAGAGAGTCACAAGGTCAAGATTCAAACTCTGGCCTCCTGAATCTAATGTCCCATCTTTGCTGAGGGAACTTGAACTCAGCTACATGGAGATGTAGTGCCCCCCACACTCATTCTCAGTCATAGCTACTGGAATAAGGCAAGGTGCACATACTTGTAAGAGACTGAAACAACAGGCCAGAGTCAGAGCAGAGAGCATCGACATGCTAAGATATGGGAGTGGTCCACGTGACTCTGGGAAGAGATAGGTCCAGCTGCATATCATCTTTGAAAGGTACAAAATGAGCACTGAGGATTCTCAAAAATATGGAGATATATGGTAAGACACTATAGGAGCAGGAGCATTTGAAAACCTGCAGGGCTGATGGAGAAACTGCTGTCTTTGAAGCTGAGCATCAATGGTATTGAAATGGGAACTGAAGCTAGAAATAAGTTGGGACTAGAATATAAAAAGCTGTGAATGTCATGCAAGGAACTTGGATGTTATTTTGTAGGAAACAGAGGGACAGAGAGTCATCCAATGTTGAAAATGAGGGGTGTGCCCCAGGTTCCACACTGGGGCAATGGAAAGGCTGTATGTTGAGGAGGGAGGAGCAGGAAGTCCTACTTGGAGGCTCTTGGGGTGTGCTTGGTGACCCTGATTTGTGGCTGAATTGTTGCAGGCCCAGTAGGAAAGAAAGGACAAACAGAGATGAGAGATTTTATAAGGAGGGATAGATGTGACGGTTAATTTTTATGAATCGGTTTAACTGGACCACAGGGTACCCAGATATATGGTCAAACATTATTCTGGGTGTTTTTGCATGAGATCAAAGATGATTGCCTTCCCTAATGTGGGTGGGCCACGTCTGATCAGTTGAAGGCCTGAATAAAACAAAAAGGCCGATCCTCCCCCAAGTAAGAAAGAATTCCTCCTGTCTGATGGCCTGAAACATGGAATTTTTTTTCCTGTCTTTGAACTCAAAGTGAAACATTGACTCTAGCTCGGTCTCTAACTTGCTCTCTCTCTCACTCTCTCCCCCTACCCTAACACACACATGAAACATCCTATTGTGGTGAACCCTGACTAGTACAAAATGACATCCAAATTCTAGCCCAGGTGAATTGGTGTTTGGTTGTTTGATGGTGATAGTCTACAAGATCAAAGGAGAAGAGTTATGGTTAAGGGGAAAACTGGCATTCAATTCAGACATAAGATTTGGGGTGGATAAAAACTACGAGATTGTTGGGTATATGAGTCAAAAACCCAGGGAGAGATCCGAAATGGATCCAGAAGACTTGGAAGTTCTCTGCAGGTGTGCAACAGTTGAGGGCATGATTCCTGGCTGGAATCACCCAGAAGAGGTCTAAGACAGAGCTGACTGCTCAAGCATCTGGTCTCAAGCCAGTAACGTATGCCTTTAAGAAAAGTGACTCTAGCCGGGCTCAGTGGCTCAGCCTGTAATCCCGCACTTTGGGAGGCTGAGGTGAGTGGGTTGCCTGAGCCCGCGGGTTTGAGATCCGCCTGGTCAACTTGGCGAGACCTCATCCTACAATAAATCAAAAATTAGTCAGGCGTGGTAGCGTGCACCTGTAGTTCCAGCTACTTGGAAAGTTGAGGCGGAAGGATCACTGGAGCCCAGTAAGTTGAGGCTGCGGTGGCCGGGAGCGGCCACTGCACTCCAGTCTGGGAGACAGAGTGAGACTCCAACTCAAAAAAAAAAAAAAGAAAGAAAAAGAAAAGTGACTCTGAATATGTCCTTTCCAAGCACTCAAGATCTCTCTCCATTTCTGTCTCTGGGAACTGAGGTAAAAATACCCTAAATCATCTTCCAGAACGATAACCTCTGAGATGATTCCATGGTTGCCATCTTATCCTTACCCCTTTTCTCAACAAAGCCCACAGAATCGTGACCCATTGCTCAAGATCGGCTCAGTCCTTCAAAATGTTATTTTCCATTCTTTGTATTTTTTCTTTTTCCTTCCTTCCTTTCTTTCTTTTTTTTTCTGGATTTTGAGCTCCCATAATGTGTCACTATCAAAGTTTAACATCCCTGTCGTTACAGAAAATAATTCACGGGTCTGTCCCTAACTAATCTATGTCAAGGTCAAGATTTCTCTCTTTGGATCCATTTCAATCATGGGGAATCCATTAGTTAAGGGCCAAGGAATTAGGGGAAACTGAAAAAAAAGAGTCCTCCTTGCCCATTTAGTGGGGATGATGTAATGCTCCTAGGATCTTGAAAATGTCGCTCCAAAATAGACAAAAGTTTTAAAATGAATGTGGAGATGAGTGCTTCCATTTAGCCATTTGTACATCCATTCACTCCTAGTAAGTCACCATTCAATTGCATTTACTAGTGGAAAAGCCTGCTGCTTGGAAAAGTTAAAATTAGACGAGTGATGCTCATGTAGCCAAAGATAAAAAGGAGCAATTATAAGTGCACATGAGCAAGACCACTGTGGGGCTTCCTGAACACCTCAAAGCTCTGTGCCTGGCAGGAAGATGCCGACTCATGCACTAGATGTGTATGTATGCGCACATCAGTGTGCACCAGGTGTGTAGTTTACTCGTTCCCACTCAAAAGCAAAGATGAGTGCAAGTTAAGATGCGAATCTGCCTGTAAAGCTAGGATTGACCAGCAGTGCTAAAGTTTAGCCTCCGGTAAATTAAAGCTATGGGAGGCCAGCGGACAGTTTCTTCTTCCTGATAAATGAGTAGGAAAGTGAATAATATTCAGGTTCACCCACATCAAATGCAGCTGTTCTTAGGATTAATTGGAAGGTTGGCCGGTTTAAGCCTCCCATATTTCTTTGGTGAGGAAATAAAAATCACAGAATCATATGACCTTCATATTTGGTTCATGACTAGAAACAAATCTTCCCTTAGCAACTATTTCCAAGAATGCTTGCGGGGAAATGAAACAGTGGCCATGTTTACAAGGCACTAAATTGTGTGATTAACAAATGTGGTTGGACAGTTGTAGTAGAAAATATGGATGCCAACATGGATTTGGAGCCAGAATTCTGCACGTGGCTGCTAGGCTCCTCTTCCCCGCTGACCGCCTGGGTGTGTCTGGGGTGTGATCTCCAAGGCACTAACTGGGGAACAAACCAGGAGAGAAGCAAAGTCTGAGAAAAATGTCTGCAGAGTGAGGAGTAAGAGAAGTCATAAAAACGTAGGAATTCCAAGGCACTGAGCCATGACTCATTGCAGAGATGGGGAAACTGAAGCACAGAAGGGAACTGACTTTTTCAAGATCATACATTGCTTACAGTGATCATTCTCCTACACTGGTGGTCAATTGCAAACTGACCCAGAGTCACCCAGTTCTTCTTTCTTCCCCTTTCTAGCTTCCTCTCCCACAAACTAGGAGCCTGTCCACACAAGATCCACACAACACACACAATAAAAATGTAATGAAGCCGGGCTCGGTGGCTCAGCCTGTAAGCCCGCGCCTTTGGGAGGCTGAGGTGAGTGGATTGCCTGAGCCCGTGGGTTCGAGACCCGCCTGGGCAGTGAGACCTCATCTCTACAGTAAAACAAAAAATCAGCCGAGCGTGGTAGCACATGCCTGTAATTCCAGCTACTCGGAGGGCTGAGGCGGAGGGATCTCTGGAGACCAGCAGGTCAAGACTGCAGTGGCTGGGAGCAGCCACTGCACTCCAGTCTGGGTGACAGAGTGAGACTCCAACTCAAAAAAAAAAAAATGTAATGAGTGTGTGTTTGAGGAAAGATACATAGAATTGAATCAAATCAGCAATGGCACACCAAGTGATCATTGCCTTTCATCTTTTGTGTTTGTTTGTTTATTTATTTAAAAACAAAGAACTTCCATGACCTACCACCTAAGGCAAGAACTAGAATGTTCCAGTAATTAACATTCATCTTGCGTTCCTCCCGGATATCATCCTCCTATCTCCTCTTCCCACACTGTAGAGGCGACCAACATCCTGAAGTTAGTGCTTATCACTACATTGCATTTCTGTGTATGCATCACAATATATCATTTAATTGTCTCAATGTTTAACACCACATCATCAAACTGTATGTACCAGACTGATTTTTTCCATTCACAGTTATGTTGACATTCACAGCTATATTGACATTATTTATCCAGTTTTTTACTAAATTCCTTCACTTTCACTATTATCTGCTATCTACTTGTGTCACTACACCACAGTTTATTAATCCATTCTCCTGTTGAAACACATACGGGTTGTTTGATTTTTTTTTTTTTGGCTAGAAAGAGTATTGTTATGAGTATTTTTATACCAATCTCCTAGTACATATAGGCAAGATTTTTTCTTAGGCATATTTCTACAAGGGAATTGTTGGGTGCTGTTGAATGTAAATGTTCAAATTTATAAAAGGATCACAGCCAGGTAGAGTGGCGCACACCTGTAGCTCAAGCCCCTGGGAAAGCTCAGGTGGAAGGATCACTTGAGACCAGGAGTTTGAGGCTGTAATACTCTATGATCAAGCCAGTGAATAGCCACTGCACTCCAACCTGGGCAACATAATGAGACCCAGTCTGGAAGGAAGGAAGGAAGGAAGGAAGGAAGGAAGGAAGGAAGGAAGGAAGGAAGGAAGGAAGGAGGGAAGGAAGGAAGGAAGGAAGAAAGGAAGGAAGGAAGATTGCAAATTGCTTTTTGAAATGATTGTAGCAGTTTATACTTCCACAGTAAAGTAGCAGAAAAACCATTGATCCACATTCCTTCCAAACATAGAAATGTCAAACTTCTTAGATCCTGTCACTCAAATGGATATAAAATGACATTTCATTGTGGTCTTTGCTTCTATTTCCATATGTTTATTCATCATGTGCATTTCATTTCCTATGAAATGTCAGTTTGTGCCTTTGCTTATATTTATTGGATAGATTTTTTTCATATTGATTTGGGGAGTTCTTAATACTGGGATTTGTCAGCTATTGATGTTACATTTATGATCTACTTTGCAACCTGTCTTTTCACTTCCTTTATGATGTCTTTTAAGGATCAAAACATCTTAATTTTAAGGTAGTATAATTTATCAGCCTTTAATTTTATGTTGGTATATTCGATTTTTGCTTCTCAAACCACTGCCAATCCCGGATCATATTTAACAGTTTATGTGTCTTGCCTTACTTGTATCTCAAAAACCCAGCGAGTATGATTTTAACATTAACTCCATTTCACAAATGAGGACTCTCAGTCTCAAAGGATAAGTGGTTTGCCCAGAAACAGTTATATGGGGATGAAAGCCT
Source organism: Carlito syrichta (assembly GCF_000164805.1). Taxonomy (NCBI): domain Eukaryota; kingdom Metazoa; phylum Chordata; class Mammalia; order Primates; family Tarsiidae; genus Carlito; species Carlito syrichta. The sequence continues at coordinate 240,326 of NW_007072296.1, forward strand.
AGGTCTCCTGGCCCTCAGCCCTGCTCTGGCTTGATAGGCCATACCATCTCTCTCTGCTCTGTCACGAATTCAACCATTCCTCCTCACACTAAACACTTACTGGAGATCTCACATGTACTATGCAAAGTGCTGAGCCCTGGTGATGAGAGATAAGCTGGATGTCATCTCCATCCTTGAAGAGTTTGTGTCAAAAGGACAACGGGGCTTCACGTGAGACATCTAAACTTGGACTTAAAGAAGTCAATATTTTTCAAAGTGTGGGGAAATCTAGAAGTGGTAGGGACATTCCAGGAGAAGGAGACAGCATGAGGAAAGCTGTGAAATCATGAAAGTGCATGGTAAGACAGAGTCTAGCAAGCTGTCCCATGTGGTGCTGAGTGGGGGAGGTAGTAGGAAAAGAGGCTGGACCCTGGCAAAAGTCATATTGTGAAGGACTTTGAGTGACACAGGCATGGGCTCTAACCTATAGGCAATGTATCTTTAACTTCAAAGCTCTGAGATCTGGCCTGAAAAGTCACCCTATCCTCTAATATTCCCTCCAAGATTTCCTTCTAAAAGATTTCTACTTGCCAGGTAGGACACATATTTTATTGGTTTTCTGGGTCCAAGAGTTTTCTTCTCAGGGTATCATTCTAAGATTTGCTAACGAGAGCCTCATTCTTGCTGAAGAATTCATAGAATTACATCCTTTTTACCTTACTGTCATCAACATCATCAACCATCCAATGAACACTTGCAGAATGTTGACCTCGGGTCATAGCCTGACGGAGTATATAACTAGGCAGAAAAGCACAGGCTTGGGCTTAATTTTCAGCATTGCCACTAATCATGTAACTATAGCCAAGGTTCCTCGTCTTTCTGAGCCCACTTTTGCTGACAGTCCTAAGGATTTAATGAGATATTGAACAGTTTAACAAATATCCAAAATTGGTCAGGTGACTCCTCACCATATGTCCAAGATCATGCCCTTGAGGGATGTGTAATTTAAAGAAAGAAATCTACTGAAACCAAACCTAGAGGCCCTGACTCTGAGCCCTGAGTGTCATACTCCCAAAGATTTTCCTCCCTTACATTCTGACTTCACCATGCCATCTCCTGGGAATCATAAACAGGCCAGGATGACCTGCATTTGGCCCTGTGAAAGGGGGAAAAAAGGTAGAAACAGTTGTCTTTCAGAATCTCCTTCAGAAGAGAGCTGCCCAGTCTTACTATGGTAACAGCAAGTATTGCAATTAAAACATGGATGAGGCAGACCAGACTGTTGGCAACTTTCATAAGCCTTCAATTAAGCATAGAGACACCCAAATAAGTGCTATCCCCAAGTAAAAATGACCTAAAAATACACTTTTACCAATAATCATTTGAATCTGTTTGGAAAATCCTTACACGGAAGTTAATTAGCAATGAAGAACAATTCTAATAGAGAACAGACAGAAACTACTTTTGTTTTAAATGCATACATGCATGTTTATAACCATGTACCTCTGGAATGTGAAGAAAGTAAACTAGAAATCAGAATAGGAATGCCTAAATTGGGAAAGTGTATAGTTAAGCAGAAATGGGAGAAAACTAGGCAAAATATACTTGTTCCCTTGTGCATACAGAATAGTTACAAAAATTCATCATCTACTAAGACATAAAATAAGACTAAAAAAATTCCAGAAGAATCTGTTTTGAACACTGGGTTGGAGAGCTTCCAAAGAGCAGTTTTGCACTTGCTTCTGATGTGTACCCTCAAAAGTTTCAATGAACCTAGTCTGGTGTTATTGGTATCATTTTTTCTCACTTCAGATTCTCATAACATATGCCAAGCATTTGGATGCCACATTTGAATGTTTTGCAGAATTCTTCCAGAAAATTCTATCCCCCAACTCAGAGCCCCTGCCAAGAGAAACCTCCTTCATCTCCTGTAAGGTGAGATTTATCTTAAGACCCCTAATTTCTGCTTTTCTTTCAATCTAGTGGTACTGACGGGAAATCACATAATTTTATAATTTTACCTTCCTATATTACATTCTAGGGATTAGGAGAGTTGGAGCTATGCCAAGAATCTTCTATTTCCTTTCTTTTTTTAAATATAATCAATATTTTTTATTATGATATTGTGAGGTACAGTTAAGGGTTAGGTATACAAATACATTTCGTTCAGGCACCCTTGTTGATAAGAGGTGTTTCCCCGTCCCCAGACAGATATTTACTGCCATCTCCCTCCCCCCACATAGTTTCCCACTACTGTCAGTCATTTTCTTATAGTATTACAATGGATGTTCAAGGTCCACTATATGAGTGAGAACATGTGATACTCAGATCTTTGTTTCTGTGAGAGGTTGCTCAGTATTATAGACTCTAGTTCCATCCAGGTTGCTGCAAAATTCATGATTTTGTTCTTTTTTATGGCTGCGTAGTATTCCATCATGTATATGTACCACATTTTTTAATCCAGTCCTCTTTTGATAGACTGCATGGCTGCTTCCAGGTTCTTGCTATTGTGAACAATGCTGCAATAAACATACATGTGCAGGTATCTTTTTTATAGAGTGATTTGAGTTCTTCAGGATATATTCCCAGTAGGGGGATTGTGGTGTCATATGAGAGGTTGATATTTAGAGCTTTTAGGAATCGCCACACTGCTTTCCACAGAGGTTGCACTAGTTTGCACTCCCACCAACAGTGTAGAAGTGTTCCCTTTTCGCCACACCCTCTCCAGCAGCTGTTATTTTTTGAGTTGTTGATCATTGCCATTCTGACTGGAGTTAGGTGGTATCTCAGTGTGGTTTTGATTTGCATCTCCATGATGATTAGTGAGGTTGAATATTTCTTCATACGTTTGTTGGCTGCTTGAATGTCTTCCTTTGTGAAGTGTCTGTTCATATCTTTTGCCCATTTGATAATGGGGTTGTTTGTTTTTTCTTTTCAGCACGTTTGAGTTCCTTGTAGATTAAAGATGTTAAGCCTTTGTCTGACCTGGTGCTGGCAAATACTTTTTCCCAGTCTGTAGGCTGTCTCCCTGCTCTCTTGATGGTTTCTTTGGCTTTGCAGAAGCTTATCAGTTTAATATGGTCCCACTTATCTATCTTCTCTCTTATGACCTGTGGATTTCGGGTTCTGTTCAGGAATTGGATGCCAGTTCTGATTTCCATGAGGGTATGTCCTTCATTTTCTAAGGTTTTTATTGTTTGAGGTTTTACATTTAGGTCTCTGATCCATTTGGAGTTAATTTTTGTGTGTGGGGATAGATAGAGGTCCTGTTTCAATCTTCTGCATGTGGTCAGCCAGTTTTCCCAGCACCATTTACTGAATAGGTTCTCCTCTCCCCAGAGGTAGGTGGTGGAGGCTTTGTCAAAGATGAGTTGGTTGAGGAATTGAGGTTTTGCTTCTGGAATCTCAAATCTATTCCATTGATCTATATGCCTGTTCCTATACCAATACCAAGCTGTTTAGATGATTGTAGCTTTATAGTAAAGTTTGAAGTCTGGTAATGTGATACCACCTGCTTTGTTTTTTTTTTTGCTGAGGATTGTTCTGGCTATTCTTGGACATTTGTGTTTCCATATGAATTCCTGTGTTGTTTTTTCTAGTTCTGAGAAGAATGTTGCTGGTAATTTGATGGGCATTGCATTGAATTTGTAGAATTTATAGATTGCCTTAGGTAAGATGGACATCTTCACAATGTTGATTCTTCCAATCCATGAGCATGGGATATTTTTCCACTTGTTTGTGTCATCTTTGATTTCTTTGAGCAGTCTTTTGTAGTTTTCATTGTAAAGTTCTTTCACATCTCTGGTTAGGAAGATGCCAAAGTATTTCATTTTTTGTGTGTGGCTATTGTGAATGGAATTGTGCTTTTTATTTGGGTTTCTGTTTGTTTATTATTGGTGTAAAGAAATGCGATTGTCTTTTGCACATTTATTTTGTATCCTGAGACTTTGCCAAAGGCCTTTATCAGTGTAAGGAGGCTGTTGACAGATTCTCTTGGATTTTCAAGGTACACAATCATATCATCTGCAAGAGAGATAACTTGACTTCCTCTTTCCCTATTGGATACCCCTGATTGCCTTCTTTTCTCTGATTGCTTGAGCCAGGACTTCCAATACTATGTTGAACAGGAGGGGTGAGAGTGGGCATCCTTGTTTTGTTCCAGTTTGGGGGGAAATAGTTCCAATTTTTGTCCATTTAGGAGTATGCTGGCTGTGGGTTTCTCATAGATGGCTTTTACTATTTTGAGGTATGTTCCCCATATGCCTAGATGTTCGAGGGTTTTTATCAAGAAGGGGTGCTGGATTTTATCAAAAGCTTTTTCTGCATCTAATGATATAATCATGTGGTTTTTGTTTTTACATCTGTTGATGTATTTAATTACATTTATGGTTTTACAAATGTTGAACCAGCCTTGCATCCCAGGTATGAAGCCTACTTGGTCATGATGGATGATTTTTGAGATATATTGTTGAATCCAGTTTGCTAGGATCTTGTTGAGAATTTTAGCATCTATGTTCATCAAAGATATTGGG
>NW_007072296.1:244856-245774 GCF_000164805.1 Carlito syrichta
AAAGCCATCTGGACCAGGGCTTTTTTTTTTGTAGGTAGTTTTCTTATTACGTAGTCAATTACCTTGTTTGTTATTGGTCTATTTAGGGTCACAATTTCCTCTTGTTCCAACCTAGGTAGGTTGTGTGATGTCAGAAAGTCCTCCGTTTCCCTAAAGTTTTCAAGTTTGTTTCCATACAAGTGTACATAGTAGTCTTTAATGATCCTTTGCATTTCTTCAGGGTCAGATGTGACTTCATCTTTTGTGTTTCTGATTGTGCTTATTTGAGTTTTTTTCTCCTTTTTTCTTGGTCAGTCTAGCAAGGGGACCATTGATCTTGTTTATTCTTTCAAAGAACCAGCTTTTTGTTTCATTGATTTTTTGTATTATCTTTTTGTCTTCTATGTCCTAGATTTGGGCTTTTATTTTGGTAATCTGAATTCTTCTGCTGAAATTAGGCTTTTTGTGGTCTTGCTTTTCCAGCTTCCTTAGGCGGCTTGTTAGGCTGTTAATTTGTGTTCCTTTCATTTTCTTCATGTGTGTTTGTAGGGATATAAATTCCCCTCTTACTACAGTTTTTAAGGCATCACAGAGATTTTGGTAAGAAGTTTCTTCATTTTCATTTGTTTCCAGGTATCTTTTGGTCTCTGTTTTGATTTCATCATTGACCCAGGAGTTGTTTAGCATCAGGCTGTTTAGTGTCCATGTCTTTGTGGGTTTTGGGGGGACCTTGTTGGTGTTAATGTTTATTTTTATTCCACTGTGTTCCGAGAAGGTGCATGGTAGCATTTCTATTCCACTGTGGTCCAGAAGGTGCATGCAAGAATTTCAGTCCTTTTAAATTTGCTTATGCTTGATTTATGGCCAATTATGTGGTCAATCGTAGAATACGTTCCATGGGGTGATGAGTAGAATGTGTATTCTGTGGTCTTTGGATGG
>NW_007072297.1:0-885 GCF_000164805.1 Carlito syrichta
AAAAAAAATGAAATACCTTGGCATCTTCCTAACCAGAGACGTGAAAAGACCTTTATAAATGAAAATTACAAAACACTGCTCAAAGAAATCAAAGCTGACACGAACAAGTGGAAAAATATTCCATGCTCATGGATCGGAAGAATCAACATTGTGAAGATGTCCATCTTACCTAAGGCAATCTACAAATTCAATGCAATACCCATTAAATTACCAACAACATTCTTCTCAGACCTAGAAAAAACAACACAGGAATTCATATGGAAACACAAACGTCCAAGAATAGCCAGAACAATCCTCAGTAAAAAAAACAAAGCAGGTGGTATCACAATACCAGACTTCAAACTTTACTATAAAGCTACAATCATCAAAACAGCTTGGTATTGGTACAGGAACAGGTATATAGATCAATGGAGCAGAATTGAGATTCCAGAAGCAAAACCTCAATTCCTCAACCAACTCATCTTCGACAAAGCCCCCACCACCTACCAGTGGGGAGAAGAGAACCTATTCAGTAAATGGTGCTGGGAAAACTGGTTGACCACATGCAGAAGATTGAAACAGGACCCTTATCTATCCCCATGCACAAAGGTTAACTCCAAATGGATCAGAGACCTAAATGTAAAACCTCAAACCATAAGAACCTTAGAAAAGGAAGGAAATACTCTCATGGAAATCGGAACTGGCATCCAATTCCTGTACAAAACCCGAAACCCACAGGACTTAAGAGAGAAGATAGACAAATGGGACCTTATTAAACTGCCAAGCTTCTGCAAAGCCAAAGAAACCATCAAGAGAGCAGGAAGACGGCCTACAGACTGGGAAAAAGTATTTGCCAACTCTAGGTCTGACAAAGGCTTAACATCCTGGATCTACAAGGAACTCAAA
>NW_007072298.1:0-1306 GCF_000164805.1 Carlito syrichta
TTATTAACCTTATAATGGTTTTTAAGTGTTCAAGTAAAAGGAATGTCTCTCACTTTAAATAAAAGGTTAGAAATGATGGAGCTTAGTGAGGAAGGCATATTGAAAACTGAGATAGTCCAAAGCCAGGCCTCTATGCCAAACAGCCAAGTTGTAAGTACAAAGGAAAAGTTCTTGAAGGAAATTAAAAGTGCTTTGTCAGTGTACAGATTAATGATAAAAAAAGTGAAACAGCCTATTGCTGATATGGAGAAAGTTTTACTGGTTTAGATAGAAAATCAAACCAGCTACCATATTCCCTAAGGCCAAAGCTTAATCCAGAGCAGGACCATAACTCTTCAATTTTTTAAAAGCTGAGAAAGGTAAGAAGCTGCAGAAGACAAGTTTGAAGTTAGCAGAGGTGAGTTCATGAGGTTTATGGAAAGACGCCATCTCTAGCACATAAGAGTGCAAGGTGACACAGCGAGTGCAGATGGAGAAGCCGTAACAATTGTCCAGAAGATCTAGCTAAGATAGTGCCCCTGTAACTTTCTGGATAACACTCCTTAGAGCTAGTGGAGGATACATTCTTCACTTTATCTCCTATGCATTTCCAACAGGCAGCATTGGGAGATTCTTGATATTCCTGCAGAAGGCGCCTAATCTATAGGGTAATAAATACCCATTAGCTTCCCCTTCTTAGTTGTCACAAGTTCTGTGATTTACATAACTTTTGTAATGCGTGAAGTCTTAGGCCTTGTAAATTCCTTTTACTCTAGGCAAGAGGGATTGCCAATCTGCTAGGCCTTAGGGCATCAGGAAGTCTGGGCAGAAAACTCTGAGGAAGGGGGATGGGAGGAGACATTGTCCTGAGTATATAATGGGTTAATGCAGGTTGTGCTTTGGAAGTCTCTGGGGGTTTTTTTTGGTTTTTTTTTGAGTTGGAGTCTCACTCTGTTGCCCAGACTGGAGTGCAGTGGCTGCTCCCGGCCACCACAAACTCGACCTGCTGGACTCCGGCGATCCTTCCGCCTCAGCCTTCCAAGTAGCTGGAACTACAGTAGCGCGCTACCACGCCCAGCTAATTTTTTGATTTTTTTATAGAGATGAGGTCTTGCTGCCCAGGCGGGTCTCGAACCCGTGGGCTCAGGCAATCCACTCACCTCAGCCTCCCAAAGGCGTGAGATTACAGGCTGAGCCACCAAGCCTGCTTGTGTTTTTGAAAAGACAAAGTTGGTAAATTTGTCTTTACATAAATTATGTATTTTTCCAGAATATAACTTTTATTTTCTCATCATTGTATTAAGGTTTAGGAGCAAGATAAAAATAC
>NW_007072299.1:0-341 GCF_000164805.1 Carlito syrichta
TGACACTCTCTCCAAAGTCCTGCCTGTTGTGTTTTTAACAATGTATTTTCTCTTTAATAAATCTACCTTTTAGGTGGAGTGCGGTGGCTCATGCCTATAATCCCAGCACTTTGGGAGGCCCAGGTGAAAGGATTGCCTGAGCCCACAGGTTTGACACCAGCCCGGGAAACTTGGCGAGACCTCGTCTCTATCATAAATCAAAAACTTAGTTGGGCATTGTGTCCCACATTTGTAGTTCTGGTTACTTGGAAGTCTGAAGCAGCAGGTCACCAGACTGCGGTGGCCATAAGCATGCCACTGCACTCCAGTCTGAGCGACAGGGTGAGACTCCTACTAAAAAT
>NW_007072300.1:0-746 GCF_000164805.1 Carlito syrichta
TTTAATTCTGTTATTCAGGGGGTAAAGGGAATGGGTTTACTTCTGTAGATCAATCTCCTATTCTTTAAGTACGTCCCTCTTTCCTTTGTTCAATTCTGGAGTTGCATTGTATGTTGGGGGTGGTCCTTTTTGCAGTTTTGAGATGTACTTAAGGGGAGAGCTGTGATTCAAAATCTGTCTGCAGGTCCTAGTATTCGCTGACAGGCGTGTGGATAATGTGGAACCCACTTCCCACTGCCCTGGAATCTTTCCAGGGCAGTGGGGCTGTAGGTTTACTCCCTGAAATAAAATGTGGTTAGCAGAGGGGAAAGAATGGAGCAGATAGTGGGTTGAAAAGGGGAGTGGAGAGATAGAGGAGTAAAGGGGGAAACAAACGAGTGTGCCAACAAATAGAGAGAGAGGCCTATACTGAAACAGATAAAAACAATAGACCACCGCTACAGTCGAACCAACTCTCATACAAACAAAAATAAAACATATAGTGATGCTAGCATACCAGCTATCCAACCATCTTATTAGTGTGCTGTTCCTCTATACAAAGACCTGGTTCACAGACAGAATAAAAGAGAAGAAAAGGAAAGGGAAAAGAGAAAAAAGGGAACAATACAGTAGGAATAGAATTAAGTCATTAAACTAATAGAATCAATGAAGCACACTCTGAGACATTTCGTTTAAGTCCAATGTCCTTTTTGGTCTGATTTCTCGTTTTTTTTTTTTTTTTTTCAAGCTGGTAAATTAGTTTGCAG
>NW_007072301.1:0-411 GCF_000164805.1 Carlito syrichta
TGGACTTCTTGAGGCAGAAAGAGAGACAGAGACCACCCTGGAATAAGCATTTCATGAAATTATTCAAGAAAACTTGCCTCATTTCATCAGTGATGCAAATATTCAAGCACAAGAGATTCAGAGAACCCCTGCAAGACAACAAATGAGAAGACCAACTCCCAGAAACATAATAATTCACCAAAGCAAAGTAGGTATAAAAGAAAAAGTCCTAAAGGCAGCAAGAGAATAAGGTCAGACTACCTACCAGGGAAGACCAATTAGAATAGCAGCAGATTTATCAACAGAAATATTTCAGGCTAGGAGAGCTTGGAGTACAATCTCCAAACTTCTCAAAGATAAAAAATTTCTTTTATTTTTTAATAAATTTATTTATTTATTATAAAGATGTGGGTGATGAACAACTTCAACCAA
>NW_007072302.1:0-972 GCF_000164805.1 Carlito syrichta
ATTGTGGGGTACAGTTAAGGGTTAGGTATACAAATACGTTTCATTCAGGCACCCTTGTTGATAAGAGGTGTTTCCCCGTCCCCAGACAGATGTTTGCTACCGTTGATCTCATCTCCCTCCCCCCCACATAGTTTCCCACTACTGTCAGTCATTTTCTTATAGTATTACATTGGATGTTCAAGGTCCATTATATGAGTGAGAACATGTGATACTCGGATCTTTGTTTCTGTGAGAAGTCACTCAGTATTATAGACTCTAGTTCCATCCAGGTTGCTGCGAAATTCATGATTTTGTATTTTTTATGGCTGCGTATACCACATTTTTTAATCCAGTCCTCATTTGATGGGCAGCATGGTTGTTTCCAGGTTCTTGCTATTGTGAACAACGCTGCGATAAACATACGTGTGCAGGTATCTTTTTTATAGAGTGATTTGAGTTCTTCAGGGTATATTCCCAGTAGGGGGATTGCGGGGTCATATGGAAGGTCGATTTTTAGAGCTTTTAGGAATCGCCACACTGCTTTCCACAAAGGTTGCACTAGTTTACACTCCCACCAACAGTGTAGAAGTGTTTCCTTTTCACCACACCCTCTCCAGCAGCTGTTATTTTTTGAGTTGTTGATAATTGCCATTCTGACTGGAGTTAGGTGGTATCTCAGTGTGGTTTTGATTTGCATCTCCCTGATGATTAGTGAGGTTGAACATTTCTTCATGTGTTTGTTGGCTGCTCAGATGTCTTCTTTTGTGAAGTGTCTGTTCATATCTTTTGCCTATTTTATAATGGGGCTGTTTGTTTTTTTCTTTTCAGAATGTTTGAGTTCCTTGTAGATCCAGGATGTTAAGCCTTTGTCAGACCTGGTGTTGGCAAATACTTTTTCCCAGTCTGTAGGCTGTCTCCCTGCTCTCTTGATGGTTTCTTTGGCTTTGCACAAGCTTGTCATTTAATAAGGTCTCACTTGTCTATCTTCTCTTT
>NW_007072303.1:0-870 GCF_000164805.1 Carlito syrichta
GGGGATGCAGGGTCATATGGAAGGTCAATTTTAGAGCTTTTAGGAATCACACACTGCTTTCCACAGAGGTTGCACTAGTTTGCACTCCCACCAACAGTGTAGAAGTGTTCCTTTTTCACACACCCTCTCCAGCAGCTGTTATTTTTTGAGTTGTTGATAATTGCCATTCTGACTGGAGTTAGGTGGTATCTCAATGTGGTTTTGATTTGCATCTCCCTGATGATTAGTGAGGTTGAGCATTTCTTCATGTGTTTGTTGGCTGCTCGAATGTCTTCTTTTGTGAAGTGTCTGTTCATATCTTTTGCCCATTTTATAATGGGGTTGTTTGTTTTCTTCTTTTCAGTACGTTTCAGTTCCTTGTAGATCCAGGATGTTAAGCCTTTGTCAGACCTAGAGTTGGCAAAGACTTTATCCCAGTCTGTAGGCTGTCTCCCTGCTCTCTTGATGGTTTCTTTGGCTTTGCAGAAGCTTGTCAGTTTAATAAGGCCCCATTTGTCTATCTTCTCTCTTAAGTCCTGTGGGTTTCGGGTTTTGTACAGGAATTGGATGCCAGTTCGGATTTCCATGAGAGTATTTCCTTCCTTTTCTAAGGTTCTTATGGTTTGAGGTTTTACATTTAGGTCTCTGATCCATTTGGAGTTAACCTTTGTGCATGGGGATAGATAGGGGTCCTGTTTCAATCTTCTGCATGTGGTCAGCCAATTTTCCCAGCACCATTTACTGAATAGGTTCTCCTCTCCCCATTGGTAGGTGGTGGGGGCTTTGTCAAAGATGAGTTGGTTGAGAAATTGTGAGAAATTGAGGTTTTGTTTCTGGAATCTCAATTCTGTCCCATTGATCTATATGCCTGTTCCTGTACCAATACCAAGC
>NW_007072304.1:0-347 GCF_000164805.1 Carlito syrichta
AGGCAGTCCACTCACCTCAGCCTCCCAAAGGCGTGGGATTACAGGCTGAGCCACCGAGCCTGGCTTGCAGGTTTTTTTGTTTTTCTTTTCTCCTTTCTTTTTTTTTTTTGAGTTGGAATCTCACTCTGTCACCCAGTGTGGAGTGTAGTGGCATGCTCACGGCTACCACAGCCTCTACCTAATTGGGTTCAGGCAGTCCTTCCACCTCAGCCTTCCTAGTACTGGAACTAGAGGCTGCCACCACGTCCGGCTAATTTTTCTTGATTTTTTTTTTTTTTGAGTTGGATTCTCACTCTGTCACCCAGACTGGAGTGCAGTGGCAGCTCCCGGCCACCACAGCCTCGACC
>NW_007072305.1:0-4049 GCF_000164805.1 Carlito syrichta
TTGGAATGGAATGGAGTGGAGAGTGATGGAAGAGAATGGAATAGAAAGAACTGGAATGCAATGGAATGGTATGGAATGGAAAGGAGAGTACAGAATGGAATGGAATGGAATGGAATAGAATGTAGAGTAACGGAGTGGAATTGAATGGAATGCAATGGAATGGAATGGAATGGAATGGAATTTAACGGAGAATAACGGAATGGAATGGAATGGAGAGTAAAAGAATGGAATGGAAGAAAGAATAGTAGAATGGAATGGAATGGAAAGGAATGGAGAGTAAGAAAATGGAATGGTTTGGAATGGAATGGAATGGAATGGATTGGAATGGAGTGGAGAGTAATGGAATGGGATGGAATGGAATGGAGTGAAATAGAACAGAATGGAATGGAATGGAGAGTAATGAAATGGAATGGAATGGAGTGTAATGGAATGGAATGGAATGGAATTGAATGGAATGGAATGGAAAGGAATGGAATGGATTGAAATGGAGAGTAACGGGATGGAATGGAATGGAATGGAGCGTAACAGAATTGAATGGAATGTATGGAATGGAATGGAACGTAGAGTAACGACATGGAATGGAATGGAAAGGAATGAATTGGAGAGTAACCGAAGGCAATGGAATGAAATCAAATGGAATGGATAGTATCGGAATGGATTAGAATGGAATAGAATGGAATGGGGAGTAATGTAATGCAATGGAATGAAATGGAATGGAGTGTAACGGAATGGAATGGAAAGGAATGGAATGGAGTGGAGAGTAATGGAATAGAATGGAATAGAATGAAGTGGAATGGAATGGAATGGAAAGGAGAGTAACAGAATGGAATGGAATGGAATGTATTGGAATGGATTGGAGAGTAAAGGAATGGAATGCAATGGAGTGGAATAGAGAGGAACGCAATGGATTGGAATGTAAAAGAAAGGAATGGAATGGAGTGGAGAGTAACAGAATAGAATGGAATAGAATGAAGTGGTATAGAATGGAATGGAATGGGATGGAAAGGAGAGTGAAAGAATGGAATGGAATGGGATGTAATGGAGAGTAAAGGAACAGAATGGAATGGAGTGGAATAGAGAAGAATGGAATGGAATGGAATGAAATGGGGAGTAGCGGAAAGGAATGGATTGGATTGTAATGAACACTAACAGAATGGAATGGAATGGGATGGAATGGAATGGAATGGAATGAAAGGTAGAGTACCGAAATGGAATGAAATGGGAAGGAATGGATGGGAGAGTAACCGAATGCAATGGAATGGAATGGATACTATCGAAATGAAGTGGAATGGAGTAGAATGGAATGGGAGTAACGTAATGCAATGGAATGGAATGGAATGGAGTGTAACGGATAGGGATGGATTGGAATGGAATGGAATGCAATGGAGTGGAGAGTAACGGAATAGAATTGTATGGAAGGCAATGGAGTGGAGAGTAACAGAATAAAATGGAATAGAATGAACTGCAATGGAATGGAATGCAATGGAAAGGAGAGTAACTGGAATGGAATGGAATGGAGAGTAACGGAAAAGAATGGAATGGAAAATATTAGAATGGAATGGAATGGAATGGAATGGAATGGAGAGTAACGGAATGGAATGGAATGGAGTGTAACGGAATTGAATTGAATTGAATTGAATGGAATTGAATAGATTGGAATGGGGAGTAACGTAATGCAATCGAATGGAATGGAATGGAGTGTAATGGATAGGAATGGATTGGAATGGAATGGAATGGAATGGATAGTAACGAAGTGGAATGGAATGGAATGGAATGGCATGGTATATAGAGTAACGGAATGGAATCTAATGCAAAGGAATGGAATGGAATGGAATAGAATGGAATGGAATGGTGAGTAACGAAATGGAATGGAGAGTAACGGAATGGAATGGAATGGAAAGGAATGGAATGGAATGGAGAGTAACGGAATGGAATGGAATGGAGTGTAACGGAATTGAATTGAATTGAATGGAATTGAATAGATTGGAATGGGGAGTAACGTAATGCAATCGAATGGAATGGAATGGAGTGTAATGGATAGGAATGGATTGGAATGGAATGGAATGGATAGTAACGAAGTGGAATGGAATGGAATGGAATGGCATGGTATATAGAGTAACGGAATGGAATCTAATGCAAAGGAATGGAATGGAATAGAATGGAATGGAATGGTGAGTAACGAAATGGAATGGAGAGTAACGGAATGGAAGGAATGGAAGGGAATGGAATGGAATGGAATGGAATGGAATGGGGAGTAACGGAAATTAATGGATTGGACTGGAATGGAGATTAACGGAATGGATTGGAAATGAATGGAATGGATAGTAACAAGGTGGTGGAATGGAATGAAATGGAATGGAATGGATTGGATCGGACAGTAATGACATGGAATGGAATAGAATGGAATGGAGTGTAAAGGAATGGAATGGATTGGAATGGAATGGAATGGAAAGGAATGGAGTGGAGAGTAACCGAATAGAATGAAATAGAATGACATGGTATGGAATGGAATGGAATGGAATGGAATGGAAAGGAGAATAATAGAATGGAATGGAATGGAATTTAATGGATAGCAAAGAATTGATGGAATGGAGTGGAATAGATAGGAATGGAATGGAATGGAATGGGAAGTGATGGAATGGAATGGATTGGTTTGGAATGCACACTAACAGAATGGAATGGAATGGAATGAAATGGAATGGATAGTAACGAAGTGGAATGGAATGGAATGGAAGGGCATGGAATGAAAAGTAACGGAATGGAATGGAAAGAAATGGAAAGGAATGCAATGGAATGGAATGGAATGGAATGGTGAGTAACGAAATGGAATGGAATGGAATGGAGAGTAACGGAATGGAATGGAATGGAAGGGAATGGAATGGAGAGTAACGGAATGAAATGGAATGAAATGGAATGGAGAGTAACAGAATGGAATGGAATAGAATAGAATGAAGAGTAAAGGAATGGAATGGAATAGAATGGAAATGAATAGAGAGTAAAGGAAAAGAATGGAATGGAAATGATTGGAATGGAATGGAATGGGGAGTAACAGAATGGAATCGATTGGATTGGAATGCACAGTAACAGAAAGGAATGGAATGGGATGGAATGGAATGGAATGGAGAGTAACGGAATGGAATGGAATGGAAAGAAATGGAATGGAGTGTAACGGAATGGAATGAAATGACATGGAATGGAGAGTAACGGAATGGAATGGAATAGATTGGAGAGGAATGGAATGGAATGGAAGGGAAGGGAATGGAGAGTAACGGATAGGAATGATATGGAAAGTGTTGGAATAGAATGGAATGGAATCAAATGGAATGGATTGGAATGGAATGGACTGGAATGGAATGGAATGTAGAGTAACGGAATGGAAAAGAATGGAATGGAATGGAATGGAATTTAGAGTAACGAAATGGAATGGATTGAAAAAGGAATGGTTTGAGAGTAACTGAGTGGAATGGAATGGAATTGAAGGGAATTGAGTGGAGTGGAATGGAATGCAATGGAATGTAGTGTAACGGAAAGGAAAGGAGATAAACGGAATGGAATGAAATGGAATGGAATGAAGAGTAACGGAATGGAAACGAAAGGAAAGGAGGGGAGGGTAACCGAATGGAATGGAAAGGGATGCAAAGGAATGGAATGGAGAGTAACGAAATGGAATGGAATGGAACCGAAAGGAGAGCAACGGAATGGATTGAAATGGAAAGGAATGGAATGGAACGTAGAGTAACGAAATGGAATGGAATGGTAATGAATGGATTGGACAGTAACCGAATGCAATGGAATGGAATGGATAGTAATGGAATGGAATGGAATAGAATGGAATGGGGAGTAACGTAATGCAACGGAATGGAAAGGAATGGAGTGTAACGAAATGGAATGGATTGGAATAGAATTGAAGGGAATGGAATGGAAAGGAATGGAATGCATTGGAATGGAGAGTAACAGAATGGAATGCAATGGAATGAAGCGTAACGGAATGAAATGGAATGGAATGGAATGGAATGGAATGGAACATAAAGTAACGAAATGGAATGCAA
>NW_007072306.1:0-359 GCF_000164805.1 Carlito syrichta
ATTAACAGCCTAACAAGCCACCTAAGGAAGCTGGAAAAGCAAGACCACTAAAACCCTAATAACAGCAGAAGAATCCAGATCACCAAAATAAAAGCCCAAATCTAGGATGCAGAAGACAAAAAGATAATACAAAAAAATCAATGAAACAAAAAACTGGTTCTTTGAAAGGATAAACAAGATCGATGGTCCCCTAGCTAGACTGACCAAGAAAAAGCAAGAAAAAAACCAAATAAGCACAATCAGAAACACAGAAGATAAAATAACAGCTGACCCTGAAGAAATACAAAAGATCATTGGAGACTACTATGTACACTTGTATGGAAACAAACTTGAAAACCTTAAGGAAATGGAGGACTTTC
>NW_007072307.1:0-514 GCF_000164805.1 Carlito syrichta
AGGAGGTATTTGATGTTGCGAACTGAGGGCATGACAGTAAAGTCAACCTGCCAGTTCGTACCCAGAAGCTGGCCCCAGGCCTGATGTGTGGGAAAGGTTCCCAGTTTTAAGGGGGTATGGGGATTAGTTCGCTGGCAGATAGAACATTGAGAGGTAATGGTTTTTATAAGCTTTATATGGTTGGGGTTGAAGGTGAAGCAGTTTTTCAGGAAAGACGTTAGAGCAGAGGGATTGGTATGAAAGATTGAGTGTAGATATGGGATAAGGTCTGAAATGGAGGGGGGAGTTGGCGGTGGTGAATTAGTGGGAGGTGTATGGCTTGGACCAGGGCGGGTAACAGCCACCATGGTGGAGATAGACCCCGAGGCTGTTTGTTGGGCCATGCTGGGGATGGACCCCAAGGATGCTTGTCGGGCTGCGTTATCTGCCATGGAGTTTCCCTGAGTTATGAGTGAGGAGTCAGACTGGTGGGCCTTGCAGTGAGAAATGCCAATGTTGGTGGGAAGCAGAGAGG
>NW_007072307.1:1868-2700 GCF_000164805.1 Carlito syrichta
ATTTGTAGGTGTTGACCAAGTAAGTAATATAGTAAGGAGGATGGCAATTAAGTCAAGAAAAGAAAGGGGCCAAGGGTTGCAAGTTTCCTGCGCTGAATCCAGGATGTTTGTTTGGATTTGGATTTGGATGGGTGGTGAGTCCGGACAAGAAGGAGGGGGAGTTTATGTCCCATATCTGAGGATTTATTATAGAAGGGGGTAAAGGAGGAAGTGAGCAATTAGGAGGGCCAAAAATGGGTTAGTAGTTAGGAGGGCCAAAAATGGGTTGTGGGAGATGGGTTATTAAGAGCTGTACTTGGATTAAAGGTGATGGACGCCTGGAATTTGGTTAGAATGTCCCTGCCCATAAGAGGTACAGGACATTGAGGCAGTACCAAAAAGGAATGAGTGAAGGGGATGTTTGCAAAAAATGCATGTAACTGTGGGAGTTATACATGGAGTGATGGACTGGCCCCCTACCCCGACTATAGGAGACTTAGATGGAAGTTGCGCCCCAAAATTCTCGTATGATGGAAAGGGTGACTCCGGTGTCCAGGAGGAAATGGATGGGGTGCCCATCAACCGTTATAGTGACCCTGGGCTCCCAACGATCTGAGATTTGTGTTGGGCAGGGAGATCCCGGGCCCCGTCATTCCAAGGTTGCTGCCATACCCAACAGGTCTAAAGCAGGGTTGGGGGCTGACCCAGTCCCTATTTGGGGACTGGGGCAGTCTGTTGCCCAATGTCCTGCCTGACTGCACTTGGGACATGGCTTTTGGGGCACTCTGGGGTTGGGGCATCCTCGTGCCCAATGTCCTGGTTGCCCACACTTGAAGCAGGGTCCTGGTGGTTG
>NW_007072308.1:0-816 GCF_000164805.1 Carlito syrichta
CAGAGGTTGCACTATTTTACACTCCCCACCAGCAGTGTAGAAGTGTTCCCTTTTCACCACACCCTCTCCAGCAGCTGTTATTTTTTGAGTGTTGATAATTGCCATTCTGACTGGAGTTAGGTGGTATCTCAGTGTGGTTTTGATTTGCATCTCCCTGATGATTAGTGAGGTTGAGCATTTCTTCATGTGTTTGTTGGCTGCTCGGATGTCTTCTTTTGTGAAGTGTCTGTTCATATCTTTTGGCCATTTTATAATGGAGTTGTTTGTTTTCTTGTTTTCAGTACGTTTCAGTTCCTTGTAGATCCAGGATGTTAAGCCTTTGTCAGACCTAGAGTTGGCAAAGACTTTTTCCCAGTCTGTAGGCTGTCTCCTTGCTCTCTTGATGGTTTCTTTGGCTTTGCAGAAGCTTGTCAGTTTAATAAGGTCCCATTTGTCTATCTTCTCTCTTAAGTCCTGTGGATTTCGGGTTTTGTACAGGAATTGGATGCCAGTTCCGATTTCCATGAGAGTATTTCCTTCCTTTTCTAAGGTTCTTATGGTTTGAGGTTTTACATTTAGGTCTCTGATCCATTTGGAGTTAACCTTTGTGCATGGGGATAGATAGGGGTCCTGTTTCAATCTTCTGCATGTGGTCAGCCAGTTTTCCCAGCACCATTTACTGAATAGGTTCTCCTCTCCCCACTGGTAGGTGGTGGGGGCTTTGTCGAAGATGAGTTGGTTGAGGAATTGAGGTTTTACTTCTGGAATCTCAATTCTGTTCCATTGATCTATATACCTGTACCTGTACCAATACCAAGCTGTTTTGATGATTGTAGC
>NW_007072309.1:0-302 GCF_000164805.1 Carlito syrichta
ACTCAGCCAGGCTTGGTGGCTCAGCCTGTAATCCCGCGCCTTTGGGAGGCTGAGGTGAGTGGATTTCCTGAGCCCGCGGGTTCGAGACTCGCCTGGGAAGCGAGACCTCATCTCTACAATAAATCAAAAAATCAGCCCGGTGTGGTAGCGCATGCCTGAATTCTGGCTACTTGGAAGGCTGAGGCGGAAGGATCGCCGGAGCCCATCAGGTCGAGGTTGCGGTGGCTGGGAGCGGCCACTGCACTCCAGTCTGGGCGACAGAATAAGACTCCAACTCAAAAACAAAAAACAAAAAAAACCAA
>NW_007072310.1:0-982 GCF_000164805.1 Carlito syrichta
ACTAACCTGGCTGCTAGCATTTGGAAACAGAACAGTCTGTTCAGTCCCTTAGATGCCAGAGAGAGATGACAAAGTTATTTCCTCCAAGGTTAGTGTCCACTGGTGCTGAGTTAGCAAAAGGCCAGGTAGCCTAGAAGAGAGATTGCTATGTTTCTTTCCAGGTGGATTCGAATGAACTCCTCTGGAATCCATGAAGGGGAACGCAGGCTAAAGAAGGGAGAGGGTGTGGTTCCGGGAAGGAATCCAAGATAACCGGTAGCATTTCACGTACACCGCAGGTCACTTTCACACATCCTGGACAACAGAGGACAGGAATTGTAGCGGTGTCGATGGGTCGGGAGAAACGAGATGTAGGAAACCGTACAGGGTAGGTTAACGTTAGAGGATAGTGTAGACACGAGGTAGAACTGGCAAGCGACCCCTAGCTCTGGACAGCGATAGGTGTTCTGGGCTAAAAGACGCTGCTGCAGAGGGAGCTCCTGTCAGCCATGACACCGTCGGTCACCCCCCTCCCCCCGCCTCTTATGTGCCTCGGCTTTCCCCCTGGGTGCTGAGAGCGCTCAAGGGGCCCCGGGACACTGGGTGACCGGTCCTTATGTGCGCCCCCCCCCCAAACGGGGCAGCCCTCGGGAACACTGAGAGACCCTTTCGGTTCCTAGGTCGTCTGCCTCTAGGAGACCTTTTCCACCCCTCTGATCACAGTGTCCAGGAACTGGAGCGGATTCAGGTCTGCTGAGCGTCTGATCGAGCCTGGGGTCTTCTGGAGCCCACAGAGTCCTTTATGACTCGATTGGAGGGGTCCCTATGAGGTCCTGACACGTCGTGGGAGTAGGTCCCCGACACCTTCGCGAGTCCCTCAGTCACCTAAGGGAGTCTGCTTGCAGATCGAAGGGAAGAGTGCCTCTTATCTTTGACAGCAACACATAGGAACACATAAAATAACACAAAGAAACACACGCTAGCCGGGGCTCGGTGGCTCAGC
>NW_007072311.1:0-2261 GCF_000164805.1 Carlito syrichta
GGAAGGATTACCTGAACTCAGCAGGCTGAGGCTGTGGTGGCCATAAACATGGAACTACACTCCAGCCTGGGTGACAGAGTGAGACTTTGACTCCAAAAACACACCAAAAAAGTAGTTACGCTAAAAATGAGGTCATATGAGTGGGCTCTAATCCATTCTTATGAGGGTTTTATGAAAAGACAGCCTGGGCAATATAGACTCCCAGTCTCCACAAAAAAAATTTTAAAAATTAGCCAAGCATAGTGGCACCTATAATTACAGCTACTCGGAAAACTGAGGAAGAGGGATCGCTTGAGACCAGGAGTTCAAGGCTACAGTGAGCTATGATCACACCACTGCATTCCAGCCTGGTGAGCAGAGCCAGACCCTGTCTGGCAAAGAAGAAAAAGAAGAAGAGGCTGGGCTCAGTGGCTCAGCCTGTCATCCCAGCACTTTGGGAGACTGAGGCTAGTGGATTGCCTGAGCCCACGGGTTTGAGACCAGCCCGGGCACTTTGCAAGGCCTCGTTTCTACATTAAATCAAAAATTAGCCAGGCGTGGTGACATGCACCTGTACTTCCAACTACCTGGAAGGCTGAGGCAGAAAGATCACCGGAGCCCAGCAGATCAACACTGGGGTGACTGTGAGCATGACACTGTCCTCCAGCCTGGGCGACAGAGTGAGACCTCTACTAAAAAAAAGAAAAGAAAAAGAAGAAAAAAGAGGAGGGGGAGGAGATCAGGACAGAGGCACCCACAGAGGTCAACCATGCGAGGACAGGGAGGAGATCACCATCTATAAACCAGAAGAGACTAGTCCTGCCAGCACCTTGGTATTGAACTTCCAGCCTCCAGAACTGTGAGGACATACATGTCTGTCACTCAAGCCACTCCGTTCATGGCCCCTTGTGACAGCAGTCCAAGCTGACTAATCTGGGCACCATTGTGAAAGCAGCAAGACAGACCATGGAATGGGATATGATATTTGCAAATATCAGATAAGGGACATATCTAGATCATCGCTGCCTGAGCAACAGAAAAAGACCATGACTCAGAAAAAAAGGAAAAAGGGCAAAGTATCTGCACAGACATTTCTTCAAAGATGTACAGGTGACCAAGACGCACAAGAAGACATGGCCAGTGTCCTCAGGCAGCAGAGAAATGCAAACCAAACCACAGTGAGAAGCCATCACGCCCCACCAGGAGGCTGGAATCAAAAACACAGACAATAGCTATTCTCTTGCCTCAGCCTCCCAAAGTGCTGGGATTATAGTGGCTAATTTTTTTTTTTTGGAGAGATAAGGTGTCTCACTATGTTACCTAGGCTGGTCACGAACACCTGGGCTCAAGCAATCCTCCCGCCTCTGCCTCCCAAAGTGCTGGGATGATAGGCATTAGCCACAGCATGGGCCTAGGCAGTTTCTTTTGGTTTTATTTATTGAAAACAGGATTAGCCAGGCTCAGTGGCTCAGCCTGTCATCCCAACGCTTGGGAGGCTGAGGCAGGAGGATCACTTGAGCCCAGGAGTTTGAGACCAGCCTGAGCAAATATCAAGACCTCGTCTCCACTTTAAAAAAATTTTTTTAAAAAATTTATTGTAAAGACGAGATCTCGCCACATTGCCCAGGCTGGTCTTGAATCTGCGGGCTCAGGCAATCCACTTGCTTCGGCCTCCCAAAGTACTAGGATTACAGGCTAAGCCACTGAGCCCAGCTATGTTTTCATTTTATTATTACATAAGTTGTACATAAAAATGCATATATATTTCTGCATATTTTGTGAATTTAAAAAATGCAATATATATAAATTAATGATATGTATATATAACATACATATATACATAATATAGTAAATGTAATACATATATAAATATGTCATATATCACTATCACAAAATAAACTACTGAGTAGGTAGGTTAATGGCTCCCCCAAATATCCACATTCTAAGCAGTAGACTTTTATCTTAAGTGACAAAAGTTATTTGGCAAAGATGATTAAAGTTAAAGACATTGAATTGAGAGTGATTATCTGGGATATCTGAATGAGCCAAATCTAATCCCACAGGCTCTTAAGTTGAAGAAATTTCCAGTTTTAGTCAGAGAAAGATCTAATACTATAGTGTTAGAGATATGCGCCATTTATGGTTTAACAGATGGAGGAAATAGACCATGAAGCAAAGAACACAGTGACTACTGGAAGCTGAAAAAAGCAAGAAAAGGAATTTTCTCCAAGAACCTCAAAAGTTAATGGAGTGCTACCATACCTTAATTATTTTAAATCAAG
>NW_007072311.1:2842-4304 GCF_000164805.1 Carlito syrichta
CTCCGGCGATCCTTCCGCCCCAGCATTCCAAGTAGCCGGAATTACAGGCATGCGCTACCACGCCCGGCTGATTTTGTGATTTTATTGTTGAGATGAGGTCTCGCTGCCCAGGCGGGTCACGAACTATCGGTTATTTTTAATGAAAATTAACTCTGTGAAAAAGTGCTTAAGCATTGTTCACAAATAACTATATAATCTTTGAAATGTGTAGTCCTAAAATATCTTTAAAAAGTCACAGCTCCATTTTGCCTCTGTGATCATGCGACTGAAAACCAAGGACTCTGAACTGAGAGAGCACATGATAGAACAAGATTAGACTCCTGTGTTATCACTTGAGGAAAACATATAAAAAATTTTGTTCATTTATTTTTAATACATTTTTGTTTTACGGTTATAAATTGATGTAGTACAGGTTAAAATATTTACATATATATTGTATAGTGGTAAAGTCTGGGCTTTTAGTGTAAACATTGCCCAAGAAATGTACATTGTACTCATTAGGCAATTTCTCAAGTCACCTCCCTCTACTTTATCTTTCCAGATCTCCATTGTTATCATTCTATTCTTTATGTTCATGTATATACAATATTTAATTCCTACTATAAGTAAGAAAATTCATCATAGATTTTCCATTTTTTAGTAATTGCACTCAACGGTGTTCACTTCCATCTAAGTTGCTGAAAAGGCAAAATTTTATTCTTTTTTTTTTTTTTTTGAGTTGGATTCTCACTCTGACACCCAGACGGGAGTGCAGTGGCCACTGTAGCCTCGACCTGCTGGGCTCAGGAGATCCCTCTGCCTTAGCCTTCCAAGTAGTTGGAACTACAGGCACATGCTACCATGCCTGGCTAGTTTTTGATTTATTGTAGAGATGAGGTCTCACCAAGTTGCCCAGGTGGGTCTCAAACCTGCAGCCTCAGGCAATCCACTCACCTCTGCCTCCCAAAGCACTAGGATGACAGGCTGAGCCACCAAGCCTGGTCTTATTCTTTTTTTATGGCAAAGTAGTAGTCTGTGGTATATATATATGTGTGTGTGATGTTGGCTGCGAGTTTTTCATAAATGACTCATTAGGAATGTTTCCTCAATTCCCAGGGGTTTGAGGGATTTTCTTTTTTCAAAAAGGGATGTAAGATTCTATCAAATATGTTTTATATTTCTGTCTGAGATAATCAAGTATTGCTTTTGCAGTTATTTGTGTGTTGAATTACATTTATTGATTTGTGCATGTTAACCCAGTCTCAGTCTCGGGAGAATCCTGTCTGGTCATGATGGGTGATTCTTGAAATGTGTTGTTGGATGTGATTTGCCAGAGTCTTGTTGAGACTTTTTGCATCTATGTCCATCAAGGAAAGTGGCCTGAAATTTTCTTTCCTTGTTGGGTCTTGCCATTTCTGTGTATCAAGGTAATATTGGCTTCATAGAAGGAGATAGAAAGAATTCCCTCGTTCTTGATTGGTGA
>NW_007072312.1:0-873 GCF_000164805.1 Carlito syrichta
CACGCCTCAGCCATGTAGCTATAGATGTTGGCTCCCACATGAGACTTCTTGCCATTTATTCTTTTTACATTAATCCTTATTTCCATTGTGTTGTCAATGTCAGGTTTTCTTAGGTAGTGGTATTTTCTCTCTGTATTTTAAATACTAAAAAATTGAGTTTCTGGCCTACAGATTTATTTCATCTACATCATCGCTCACAAATTCAGATAGCATCGTAAAATAAACCTGTATGCCTTTATCTGAAGTACTTTTGGAGGTTGATCACATTAAACAAACTCCCTTCAAATTTAATGCAGATATCTTCACTAAAAATGCAGACCATAGGGTCATCATTGGCACACCTTTTTGTTTTGTATGCTACACTTTTAATGTTTTATACAATATAATTCAGAGGAATAAATATGTCAACAATGCACCTTAAAGATCTGGAATCCATATGTGGTCAGAAGGATTCTGCTGAGCACTGAGAGATACAAACCCATACACATTAGTGTCTTCGCTCTCAAGGTGTTTCTTTAGAGGTTTATTTGTTTTCATTAATTTCCCAATATCTTACAAATGACAGCATAGTATTTTTTAAAACTTACTGATTCTCTGCAGTACTTATGGTGCATATTCATTCTCTTTAAAATTTGAAGATGTCTTGAAAAGGTAGTGTGTGACCTACTATATTATATATGCTGCTGGGGGAAATTCATAAACATAAATTTTACATAAGAAGAGACCTTAGAAATGAGCTCTGAGAGTCTGCTGTCCCTCTTTTCATCTCCTTTTCCCATTTTAAGAATGAGAAAACTGAGACTCACGAGAGCTAACCAGTTGCTTACTACCACACCATTGAGCAATAAAACAAGTTTCTTAAGTTACCTGGAG
>NW_007072313.1:0-1282 GCF_000164805.1 Carlito syrichta
ACACAAGTGAAGAAAAACCAAAAGAAGAGCATGGGTCTCCCCCAGACACCTGGGAGGGAAGACACTGAGAAAACTGACTTCAGGATGCAAACAATGAAGAGCTCCCAGAATGATTGGTCTCAAACTACAAACCTAGATATCAAGACATTAATGGAGAGATTAAAAAGAATTGAGGAGAGACAAGAAGAAACTAAAAAGGAGTTGATAACTGAGATAACAGTGGTAAAGAATAGTGTGAATGAAATAAATAACAAACTCATAAGCATGGAAAGTAGAATTAACCAAGCAGAAGAAAGAATCTCAGAGCTTGAGGACCAAAATATAGAACTAATCCAAACTGTCAAAAACATAGAGAAGAAGCTTAAGACAGAACAAAACCTTCAAGAGGTTAGCAATTACTTCAAGAGACTAAGAGTAATTGGACTTCCTGAAAAAGAGAGACAGAGGCCACTCTGGAACAAACATTTCATCAGATTTTTGAAGAAAACATTCCTCATCTCATTAGTGATGTGAAAATTCAAACACAAGAGATTCAGAGAACCTATGCGAGACAACAAATGAGACCAACCTCCAGACACATAATAATTCGCCTAAACAAAATAGGTATAAAAGAAAAAATTCTAAAGGCAGCAAGAGAAAAAGGCCAGATCACCTACCATGGAAGACCAGTTAGAATAGCAGCAGATTTATCTATAAAAACCCTGCAGACTAGAAGAGCTTGGAGCCCTATCTTCAAAGTTCTAAAAGATAAACAATTTCAACCAAGAATCACCTACCCAGCCAAGCTAAGCTTCATCAGTGAGGGAGAATTGAAATCTTTCCCAGACATCCAATCCCTAAGAACTTATGCTGCTACCAGACCACCTCTACAAGAATCACTTAAGAAAGTACTAAACACAGAAGAAAAGGAAAAAAGAACAACAACTTTCTTCACAAGAGTACAGGCAAAAGAGTAAAATACACACAAACCAACCCCAAAACCAAAAGAAAGACAACAAAGAGGAACAACAACAACAAATCAATAAGAACTTTATGATACGGATCAACTCTCACATTTCAATAATTAGCCTGAATGTGAATGGACTAAATGCACCACTGAAAAGACATAGAATGGCAAAATAGATAAAATATCACCAGGCAACAACATATTGCCTTCAAGAGACCCATCTCACTAGAAAGGACACTCACAGACTCTAAATAAGAGGATGGAAAACAAATTTTCAGGTGAACAGAAAGGAGGAGTTGTGATCCTAATTTCAGATGAAATACATTAAGCTATCAG
>NW_007072314.1:0-1675 GCF_000164805.1 Carlito syrichta
TGTCACCCAGACTGGAGAGCATTAGTAGCTCCCGACCACTGCATCCTCAACTTGCTGTCAATGGCAATCCTTCTGCCTCAGCCTTCCAAGTAGCTGGAGCTATGCGCGTGTGCTACCACTCCCAACTATTTATTTAAATTTTATTGTAGAGATGAGGTCTCACCAAATTGCCCAGGTGGGTCTCGAACCCGTGGGCTCAGGCAGTCAGCTCACCTCAGCCTCTCAAAGTGCTGGAATTACAGGCTGAACCACCGAGCCCAGGTACTTTTAGTTTTCTTAAGCCTTTGGGGCTTCCGATTTAATCATGGAAATAATGTTTCTAGAGTAATGGTGGGTGGCCAGAAGGTTATAAGCGGCTTTTGTTTGATCCAGGCTTATGTGTGAATAATTCTTTTGTTTTCCATTTTATTCCTTTAAGGGACAGCTGTAAGTGGATTTTTTTAAAAAGGATATATCTATATAGTGTGCCCCAGGAATGCAAAACTTTATATTTGCAGCTCGGTCTTTCAGGGTTTTGTTTGCATGAATTAAATATTTATTCAGCAACTTACTCTCTGTTGTAAATGGCCAAAAGACACCTGACTGCACACAGAGAGTGTGTGTGGCTGGGTATGTGTGTCAGGGAGTGGACCTGGATGTGTTTTGGATTTCACTTTGAAAAGATTGTTTGATTGTAAGTGTAGCCTTTTCTAAAAGCATTGGAGTAACTGCATTATGGTCAAGCAGAACATTTGTCAAAAGTGATCTTCAGAGTTTGCCTGAAGGGCCCTGCTCTGGTATGTGTCTGAATTCTAGGCAAGGATTTTAGATAATTGGACCTATTGCCCAGTGAAGAAATGACAAAAGACCTTTTTACTTTCAATGGAGTTAATGATAGCTGGAGTTCCCAGGCCCCTTTACATCCTCTCTTCATTTCATCATGGGATAAGTTATCATTTCTCGCCTTATCTGTTATCATGTTAATCACGAAATTTCTCTTTCTGTGGATGAATGAGCATGTGATAAATATTCTCCAATGAACTGCCTCTGGGAGAGGAAACTTTGTTGTGGAGAATGTGTGAGAAGTAAGCAGTAAATGTTAATTAAAGGTCAGATTGATGTTATCACCGAGGTTTCCCTGGACTGGAGTACATTACTCTTTATTTGTTTGGCTATTGATCTGGAATTGTGTGGGGGTGTGCAAGTGTTCTGAAATGCATTATGCAGGCTCCTTATACTCCAAATCAAGTACGATGATAGAGTTTCAATATACGTTAAACCAGGGTGTAACGTGGTGATTTATAAATATTTTAACCATAATGATTCATTAGTTCCCATATCGACCAGCAGTATTTTTTTGATAAATGACATCATCCTGAGGGAATTGAAATACAGGTCTGTAGTCCTTCAGTATATATTAATAATCTTTAAAGTACTAACTTTCATGTGATTTCATATTTTTATCTAATCAGGATATATCTCACTTGATATAATTTGAAATTTCTTAGGCAGCCTGTTTTTGTGAACAGTTTAATTTTCCTGTTTTCAAGTTCATTTGATAGGAAAAGAGACAGAAGATATCACCAACCCAAAAGAATCAATGGTAGCGCAGCTGTCTTTATTTGAACTACACATAATGACAGAGTAGTTATGGCAATTTTTCATTTTGCTTCGAGGTTTTTTTCTCAGGTAATTG
>NW_007072315.1:0-821 GCF_000164805.1 Carlito syrichta
ACAAAGGAATCCCTTAGTGCAGTAAAACAAAGTCCTGTCAAACACCTAATTTTTACAAAGAAGCATGAAGTTCTTTCACAATGACTCCAACTCTATTTAAAGTAACAGAGTATAAACTTGAGATGAAAGTCAAAAGGACTAAAGTCAAAGATCCAGTTAGGCATGAGTTGTGGTTTTGATTTTTATTCTTATTTTTATCTACAAATATTAAGACAGAAGATACTTCCATGTGATTGTGGGATCCTCTGAGACTCTACAACCTTAGAAAAGCAGATAAAACTGATGAAATGCATCGGGCTTGGGAGCAGACTCCATATTAAATTGTAATGTTCATAGTAACAACTACAACTGCAGAAGACTGAGGGGGAGAGGAGGAGGCGAAAGACTGAAATTTCTGCAACTGACGCGCTGGGCAGAAAGAATAAACAAGGGGAAAAAAGATGTGTAAATACTGTTTGAAAATGGCAACCTGTTAATAATCATTGCATTCCTGAATACACAGGTAAATGATACCACCATTCCTTTCTACTTACGCTAAGCAAACCCAAGAAGCACAAGCATTGCATGCCTCTTTGAGGAAAAAGAGACCGATTGATAGCTGAATCTATATCTAAATCAAATCCCTGGAGTTGCCACCAAGAGCTTACAGATTTGGAAATCATATTCTTTTCTCACTAAGAAAGAAAACAGAAATTCTTTTGTCAATTGGAAATTCTCAGTTACTCTAGAAAGAATCGTCCTTCTACATATACATTGTTTTCTTTAAAGAAAAGAAAAACTAGTTATACATAAGCTTTTGGTCACAATTCAAAATATCTATT
>NW_007072316.1:0-824 GCF_000164805.1 Carlito syrichta
CCAGATAAAACTGATGAAATGCATCGGGCTTGGGAGCAGACTCCATATTAAATTGTAATGTTCATAGTAACAACTACAACTGCAGAAGACTGAGGGGGAGAGGAGGAGGCGAAAGACTGAAATTTCTGCAACTGACGCGCTGGGCAGAAAGAATAAACAAGGGGAAAAAAGATGTGTAAATACTGTTTGAAAATGGCAACCTGTTAATAATCATTGCATTCCTGAATACACAGGTAAATGATACCACCATTCCTTTCTACTTACGCTAAGCAAACCCAAGAAGCACAGGCATTGCATGCCTCTTTGAGGAAAAAGAGACCGATTGATAGTTGAATCTATATCTAAAACAAATCCCTGGAGTTGCCACCAAGAGCTTACAGATTTGGAAATCATATTCTTTTCTCACTAAGAAAGAAAACAGAAATTCTTTTGTCAATTGGAAATTCTTAGTTACTCTAGAAAGAATCGTCCTTCTACATATACATTGTTTTCTTTAAAGAAAAGAAAAACTAGTTATACATAAGCTTTTGGTCACAATTCAAAATATCTATTTGACATTTCTTCTCCCTGATGCCTTTTCTTTCAAGATAATCACACACACACACACTCCAACACGAGAGATATGCATTATATAATATATATTCTGTATGAATTAGAAGATTCTTCCTCTCTTTAGTTCACATAGCGCAAAAAAGCACATATTGACTTGCATATTTTTCTATCCATCGTTAGCCTTTATTTTAAAATCAGAGACCTGGCTTAACATTTTATGGAGAAAAGGTTAGAAGCCCTTAACAACAAATCAGTAAGAGCATTGTAAAATA
>NW_007072317.1:0-335 GCF_000164805.1 Carlito syrichta
AGAGGACTGGATTAAAAAATTGTGGTACATATACATGATGGAATACTATGCAGCCATAAAAAAGAACAAAATCATGAATTTCGCAGCATCCTGGTGGAACTAGAGTCTATAATACTGAGTGACCTCACAGAAACAAAGATGTGAGTATCACATGTTCTCACTCATATAGTGGACCTTGATCATCCAATGTATTGCCATAAGAAAATGACTGACAGTGGTGGGAAACTATGGGGGGAGGAAGGAAGATGGGATTAATGGTAGTAAATATCTATCTGGGGAAGGGGAGACACCTCTTATCAACAAGGGTGCCTGAACGAAGCATATTTGTATACCTA
>NW_007072318.1:0-1102 GCF_000164805.1 Carlito syrichta
TTCTGAATGATTTCATGAAATGTTTGTCATGTGCTCTGTTTCTCTCTCTGCCTCAGGAAGCCCAATTACTCTTAGGTTTGGTCTCTTGAAGTGATCATTCATCTCTTACAGGTTTTGTTCTGTCTTTTTGAGCCTCTTTTCTATGCTTTTGACAGTTTGGGTTTGTTCTGTGTTTTGGTCTTCAAGCTCTGAGATTCTTTCTTCTGCTTGGCTAATTCTGCTTTCCATGCTTATTAGTCTGTTATTCATTTCCATCACAGTATTCTTTACTGCTGTTATTTCTGACATCAGCTCCTTCCTATTTTCCTCTTGTCTCTCCTCAATTTTTAAAATTCTCTCCATTAATGTCTTGATGTCTGGATTTGTTGCATGTGACCAGCCATTCTGGGGGCTCTTCATTGTTTGTGTTCCAGAATCTGTTTTCTCAGTGTCTGATCTTCCAGGGGTCTGTGTGAGACCTATATTCTTCTTTTGGTTTTTCTTCATTTGTGCGGTTTTCCCCCCTCCCTACTTTTTCCTTCCCTCCATTTCACCGTCTTCTTTGATTCTGCTATTCAGGGGTAAAGGGATTGGTTTTACTTCTGTTTGTTCAATCTCCTATTCTTTATGTATGCCCTCTTACTTTGTTCAATTCTGGAGTTGCACTGTAGGTTGGGGGTGGTCCTTTTTGCAGTTTTGAGATTTACTTAAGGGGGAGCTGTGATTCAAAATCTATCTGCAGGTCCTGGTATTCGCTGACAGGTGTGTGGATAACCTGGAATTCACTTCCCACTGCCTTGGAATCTGTCCGTGCAGTGGGGCTGAAGGTTTACTCCCTGAAATAAAATGTGGTTAGCAGAGGGAAGAGAATGGACAGACAGTGGGTTGAAGAGGTGGGTGGAGAGATAGAGGAGTAAGGGGGGAAACAAAGTGTGCCAACAAATGGAGAGAGAGTCCTATACTGAAACAGATAAAAACAATAGACCACAGCTTCTGACAAACCAATTCCCATACATAAAAAAATAAAACATATAGTGATGCTAACATACAAGCCAACCAACCACCTTATTGGTGTGCTGTTCCTCTATACAAAGATATGGTTTACAGAGAGAAGAAAAGAGAA
>NW_007072319.1:0-776 GCF_000164805.1 Carlito syrichta
TACATCTGACTTTATGTATAAAAAACCCATTGTAATTACCAATAACACACATCACTTCTGCACTAGACTGGAGTCCAGTCTCTTTCTTTCTCTCTCTCTCTTTCTCGCTTCTTCCCCCCAATCGCCGATGCCATCTCCACATTTTGGGGTACCCTGAACCCGGCTGAAGCTGGTCTCCAGCTGTTGGTTGGCTAGTTTCCTGACCTAAGTAGTCGGCCGACTAGTTGGCCGACTACTTAGCTGACCTAACTTGTCTTCTGACTAATTAGTTGACCTAACTTGTCAGCTGACAAGTTGGCCCACTAGTTGACCGATTGGTTGGCTTACTTAATCAGTGAGCTGTCTAGTAGGCCGACCACTTTGCTGACTTAACTAGTTGGCCGGAGAGTGAGCCGACAGGGGAGCTGACTTAACTAGTTAGCTGACGAGTGAGCCAACTGGTCAGCAGAATTAACTAGTCAGCCAGCTAATGAGCCTACATGTGCTGTGCCATAACTAGTCGACCGGCGAGTGAGCCGACTGGTGAGCTGACTTAGCTAGTCAGCTGGTGAGGAAACAACTAGTTAGTTGAGCTTTTGTTCTTTGAGCGAGTTGACAAGTTAGTTGACCTGTTGGCTGGCAAATGAGCCAAATAGTTTCCTGACAGGTTTGCATGTGACGGAGTGTACTAGTAAGCTAACCTGATGGAAAGCGAGAGAGCTCACTAGATAGCTAACCTGCTAGCTAATTTCTAGCTGACTAGTTAGCTAAGTAACTAAATGATTTGCTAGCTGACA
>NW_007072320.1:0-546 GCF_000164805.1 Carlito syrichta
GTAAGGTTTTCAAGTTTGTTTCCATACAAGTGTACATAGTAGTCTCTAATGATCTTTTGTATTTCTTCAGGGTCAGATGTGACCTCACTTTTTGTGTTTCTGATTGTGCTTGTTTGGTTTTTTTTCTCGTTTTTTCTTGGTCAGTCTAGCTAGGGGACCATCGATCTTGTTTATCCTTTCGAAGAACCAGCATTTTCTTTCATTGATTTTTTTGTATTATCTTTTTGTCTTCTATTTCCTGGATTTGGGCTTTTATTTTGGTGATCTGGATTCTTCTACTGAAATTAGGATTTTTGTGGTCTTGCTTTTCCAGCTTCTTTAGGTGGCTTGTTAGGTTGTGAATTTCTGTTCCTTCCATTTTCTTCATGTGTGTTTGTAGGGATATAAACTCCCCTCTTACTACAGCTTTTAGGGCATCCAAGAGATTTTGGTAAGATGTTTCTTCATTTTCATTTGTTTCCAGGTATCTTTTGAACTCTGTTTTGATTTCATCATTGACCCAGGAGTTGTTTAGCATCATGCTGTTTAGTGTCCATGTCTTTGTGG
>NW_007072321.1:0-612 GCF_000164805.1 Carlito syrichta
CGTGGTATCTCAGTGTGGTTTTGATTTGCATCTCCCTGATGATTAGTGAGGTTGAGCATTTCTTCATGTGTTTGTTGGCTGCATCTCCCTGATGATTAGTGAGGTTGAGCATTTCTTCATGTGTTTGTTGGCTTCTCGAATGTCTTCTTTTGTGAAGTGTCTGTTCATATCTTTTGCCCATTTTATAATGGAGTTGTTTGTTTTCTTCTTTTCAGTACGTTTCAGTTCCTTGTAGATCCAGGATGTTAAGCCTTTGTCAGACCTGGAGTTGGCAAAGACTTTTCCCAGTCTGTAGGCTGTCTTCCTGCTCTCTTGATGGTTTCTTTGGCTTTGCAGAAGCTTGTCAGTTTAATAAGGTCCCATTTGTCTATCTTCTCTCTTAAGTCCTGTGGGTTTCGGGTTTTGTACAGGAATTGGATGCCAGTTCCGATTTCCACGAGAGTATTTCCTTCCTTTTCTAAGGTTCTTATGGTTTGAGGTTTTGCATTTAGGTCTCTAATCCATTTGGAGTTAACCTTTGTGCATGGGGATAGAAAAGGGTCCTGTTTCAATATTCTGCATGTGGTCAGCAATTTTCCCAGCACCATTTACTGAATAGGTTCTCCTCTCCCC
>NW_007072322.1:0-506 GCF_000164805.1 Carlito syrichta
AACCTCTGTGGAAAGCAGTGTGGCGATTCCTAAAAGCTCTAAATACCAACCTCCCATATGACCCTGCAATCCCTCTACTGGGAATATATCCTGAAGAACACAAATCACTCTATAAAAAAGATACCTGCACACGCATGTTTATCGCAGCATTGTTCACAATAGCAAGAACCTGGAAACAACCATGCTGCCCGTCAAAAGAGGACTGGATTAAAAAAATGTGGTACATATACACGATGGAATACTACGCAGCCATAAAAAAGAACAAAATCATGAATTTCGCAGCAACCTGGATGGAACTAGAGTCTATAATACTGAGTGACCTCTCACCGAAACAAAGATCCAAGTATCACATGTTCTCACTCATATAATGGACCTTGAACATCCAATGTAGTACTGTAAGAAAATGACTGACGGTACTGGAAAACTATGGGGGGGAGGGGGATGGGATTAACAGTAGCAAATATCTGTCTGGGAACGGGGAAACACCCCATATCAACAGGGTGTCT